>NW_017091688.1:0-470 GCF_001483705.2 Eufriesea mexicana
GTGCTATAGCCATTGCAATGCAGTAGAATCTGAATGGAAAATTCAATTTTCTTGAGAATTTCGTCTAATATCGTGGTGAGCAAACTTGCTTGCATAAACAAGGAGGAAAGATTCGATTTCCGTGATATAGCCATAGCAATGCTACAGAATCTGTTCGGGAAAAATTCAATTTTCATGACATTTTCGACTAACATCGTAGTGAGCCAGCTTTCTTGCATAAATAAGGAGGAATGTTTCTATTGGCGTGCTCTAGCCATTGCAATGCAATGGAATCTGGCTCAAAATTCAATTTTATTGTCATTTTCGACTAACATCGTGGTGAGCTCACTTTCTTGCATAAGCAAGGGGGAAAGATTCTATTGGTGAGCTATAGCCATTACATTTCTGTAGAATCTGGCAGGAAAACCCAATTTTAGTGACATTTTCGACTAATATCGTGGTGGGCTCAATTTCTTGCACAAATGAGTAGG
>NW_017091689.1:0-472 GCF_001483705.2 Eufriesea mexicana
ACCCTAAACCTAACCTGTCGTAACATTACCAAACGTAATATAACACAACCTAACGTGCTGGGACCACTACTGCTGGCCTACACAGAGCGAATCAAAACACATTAGTGGAGGGTGGAGAGCTGAAATCCATAGAATCGCAGTGAATAACAGAAAAGTGGCAGTTGCCAGAGCCTAACCCAAACAAACACAAGACGTACAAACATAGCCTAACCCAACATAACATTCCGAGAACGACATTGCTGCCCCCCCTCCGCCGGCCAGAGCCAAGCAGAATATGCTAGATCACATTAGAGGGCAGAAGGCCAAAGAAAAGCCTTGTACAGCACAAAGGTTAGCGCTATCCTAACCAAACTTAGCCCAACCCAACCAAGCCGGGCGTAACCTATCGCAACATAACGAGCCGAGTCCGCAATTGCTGGCCTTCCCAGAGGCAAGCTGAAAATGTTAGAGTACTGTAGGGCGCAGAAATCCT
>NW_017091690.1:0-472 GCF_001483705.2 Eufriesea mexicana
GACATTTGTTGCACTGGGGCAAAACGCTGGATTACTGACCACCGAAGTTAGTGCACTCTACAGTTTTAGAGACCAAATTTATATCAAACCATGAGGTTTTAGATGAATTAATTAGCCATGGTCAGTGGTAATTAAATATAATATCCTCTGCGATTCATACTCCTCATGGCATTATTCAATAGACCGCTATTTTTTGAAGACAACACCAGTGACTACTTCTAAGGGCAGATAATTATTTTTCGTAAGAAGGAAGCAAACAAATTCTAAGTTACAAATTAACACTCGCTTCAAATAAAATAAGTTATATATGCTGAAAATAAAGTTGTTAGTCGATTTAATGCCGTTATGGCTGATTAAATACCTTTCAACAATATCCTGATTTCGATATATACAAATCTTCAACGTGCATTAAAAATTATATTTATTCTGATTACTAGTGACATTAAAACAAAATGTTTAGTTTCGAAATAAT
>NW_017091691.1:0-473 GCF_001483705.2 Eufriesea mexicana
AATATTTAATATATGTTTAAAAATGTTTATATTTATAAATAAAATAAATATAAGTCTAATTTTGAGGTTTGGAAAAATTGTGGATTAATAGAATTTTCTCTTTTAATGCTGATTCATTGCATATCCTCTTTTACATCAGCAGCATTCGTTCAAGATTACTTGGGATTTCCTCAAATCTCTGAGTATATAGTATACAGAGAAATGAGTCATACGTTCAAGGAAACTTTTCTCGTCCATTATGACCACGCATTCACAACCGGTTTAAAATACTAATCAAAAATTAAAAAGAAAAAGCAGACTAACTTATACATGTACACACATACTTCTAAATGCTATAAGAGACTTTTCTGTACAAACTATACATTTTTATTTCTATCCTACAAGTATGAAACTCTATAGTCTTACTTTTATTTATAGCATACAGCTGCAAACTTTGCATTAAAAATACTAGGTATATAATAATATACAATAAT
>NW_017091692.1:0-473 GCF_001483705.2 Eufriesea mexicana
CCACCGCCAAGTTGAGTGCCGGTCACCGGTGACCCCCATGGCAGTCAACGTGTTAATGACGAGTCTGCTAGCAGGCCCGGGACGAAACGCATCCCTTCCTTTTCCAACCGTCCCTTCTAGCTACCCCGTCAACGAGGGATACCTGCGACCATCTGACTTCAAAACGAAAGTGGGAGAGGACCCTCTAAAAAATAATGATTGGGAAATCGATTACTGTAGGAATGGTAGTATTTAGGTTTTCGATAGATACACCACTCCCAATCCCAATATTCTATCTCCAAGGCAGAGGTTTATGAAGTGCAGGGTAGTTGTCTTCTGTCGTGGCTCCTGATGATGGACGGTGTTCCTATGGTGCTTGCCTGTTGGTATCCCCGTGGTCGTCGTTGCTGTTGATAGGGTAACAGATAGAAGGACAATGGGAAAAGGAAGAATGCGTTTCGTCCCGGGCCTGCTAGTGGACTCATCAGTAAGGC
>NW_017091693.1:0-473 GCF_001483705.2 Eufriesea mexicana
TTATTTATTTACAGCATTATTTATTTATGTACTTATTTATGTATTTATTCTCAAACGTATGTATTCTGTATATTATACATATTAAATACATTTTAATAGCTGCCTGGTGAGAGGTGCCACCCTCCGGGGGATGTGGCCCTATACACCCGTCCCCCGGCTTTAACTTGGACTTAATTTATTTTCTTCCCTTTATTTATTCATTACATCACATATACATAATTATTTATTTACTTCTTTTTCTTCGCGTTAGTAGATTAGGGCATTTGTTAGGGGTGCGTGTGCGAAGATGAACATCTTGTCATATAATAATGGAAAGCCATGTAATGGTGACCCCGCCCGCACTCCTTTGGTGTGGCTGCCATCCGGCCATAAACAGGTGTAAGGGTGCCGTAAGGCATAAAATAGCTACGGTTAACCCCTTAACCTACGATTTAGATTCGAAGATGTTAGGCCGAAATTGTATACAAGTTCGC
>NW_017091694.1:0-473 GCF_001483705.2 Eufriesea mexicana
GGAGCGCGGTGGGGTGGGATGGGCATGGATCGCGGCACGGCGGGGTGGAGGGGGAAGAGGGAAAAGAACTGCAGCTAGAGTACCACGCGAGTATAACGCCGAAGGCACGTATCGGCGGTTTTAGCGAGGTATAGACGGTGACCTTGTCGCCGGCAATTCACCCCGTCTGTCTTTCCTTTCTCTCTCCCTCTCTTTCTCTCTGCTCGCGCCACCTCCCTCTGCCTTTCTGCACCTCTCTTTCTTTCCCTCCATTGACCCTCTCCGACACTCTCCGCTCTACACCACGACGTTTCTCGACGTCGCTACACCCCTCTTCTTCTCGTCGTCGACCTCTTCTTCCGTCTCCCCGTATTCGTGTGATCGCTCTATCTCGCTCGCGCTCCATTCTTCCACGAATGCACCGCGGTTATCGCCGTCCTCGTCCCACTCGTCACCGACGACGTCACTACGTTTCACCGTCCTTTTCTCCCTCT
>NW_017091695.1:0-473 GCF_001483705.2 Eufriesea mexicana
CGATTATATCAGTCATGGAGAAATGGCAGAATTTTGTGTCATGACGACTATATCCGTCATGCGTAAAATTTTGTTACCATTTGATATTTAAATTGTAATTTTGCCGAGAATTAAAATATATTCGTAAATTTTAATACATTTAAAATGTTTAAAGGTGAAGAAGAAATGAAACGAACAAATAAAAAGGATTCATGCATCCATAACTTCCTCAGAACTAACTCGTGAAGTAGTTGATCACAATAGTAAAATGGGTGGACTAGATATAAGTGATGGCATAATTATTGCATATTCAACAGCAAGGAGAAAACAAAAGAAATGTTATAAAAAAATATTTCTACACCTTTTAGATATTACGCGTTTAGTTCAAAGATTTTCTGCTATAAAGCTGACGATATTTTGTTGAGCAGTAAATAAGAAGTCGTGTAATAATTAACACGTAGAATTATTTAATTTCGATACCTCGCACACCTTTA
>NW_017091696.1:0-473 GCF_001483705.2 Eufriesea mexicana
TTCGCTGCATTGCGGTTGATTTCTGCACTCTACTGTGCTCTGGTACATTCGGCTTGTATCTGGGGAGGGCAGCAATGGTGGGCCCGTCGTGTTAGGCTGAGTTAGGCTACGTTGGATATGTTACGTTTAACTATGTTATGATAGGCAACTGTTAATTTTGTGCTATACACTTCAATGCGGTGGATTTCAGCGCTCTGCTGTGCTCCAGTATACTCTGCTTGGCTCTGGTGGGGCCAACAATACCGCTCCCGGCACGTTGGGTTCAGCACTGCCGAGTTCGGTTATCTTTCGTGTGGGAGGTTAGGATAGGATGGTTTAGGCTTTTGCGCTATAAACCCCTATCCGCTCGTTCCTGCGCTCTGCTTTGTTCTAATAGTCACTGCTTGGGTGTGTGGATGCAAGCAATAGTAGTCTCGGCACGTTAGGTTGGGTTAGCTTTCGTTTGTTTGGATTAGGTTGGGTTGATTCCCGTA
>NW_017091697.1:0-473 GCF_001483705.2 Eufriesea mexicana
CGTTACGTTTGGTAAGGTTAGGTTTGGCCTTGTTTGGTAGTGATAGCTTTGACTTTTGTGCTATTTTGACTGCTATACGGACTACTTCAGCGTCCTACATTGGTCTGCTATACTCTGCTGAGCTCCCGTGAGGCCAGCAATAGCGGTCTCGACACGTCAGTTTGGGTTACGTTACTTCCGCTTATGTTACCTTTGATTAGTTAAGGACAGCTTATGATTTTCTTCTGTGCTTAACACGGCTATTCGGCGGAATTCTGCGATATACATTGCTCCAATAAACCGTGCTGGGCTCTCGGAATGCGGGCAATAGTGGTCGTGGCACGTTAAGATGTGTTACGCTGTGTTCGGTTATTCTACGTTAGGCTAAGTTATGTTAGAGTAGCTTCGACTTTCATGCTATACACAGTTACTCGGTGGACTCCCGCCCTCCACTGTGCTTTGCCCTAATCTGCTAGACCGTGGAGAGGATAGCA
>NW_017091698.1:0-473 GCF_001483705.2 Eufriesea mexicana
CCATACATCCATACATTCATACATCCATTCATCCATAGATCCAACCATCCATACATCCTTACATACATGCACACATACATCTTCAACTACATTCATACATATATTCATACACACATCCATACTTTCATCCATACATCCATTCATCCATAAACCCATCCAACCATCCATGTATCGCTTCATCCACCCATCCATCCATCCACACTTCCTTCCATCGACCAATCCATTCATCCTCCAACACATCCACACGTCCGTACATCCGTATATCCATCTATCCGCACATACTTCCATCCACATATCTATACATCCTCACATCCACGCATCCATAAATATTACCACCCGTACTGCCATCCATCGATCCATACATCTATCCATCCATACATCCATCCAACAATCCATCCATCCATTCATACAACAATACATACATAGATACGTACATCCATCCACACATGCATCCATACATATATACATCCATA
>NW_017091699.1:0-473 GCF_001483705.2 Eufriesea mexicana
TACGATAAGACTTAAATTTAAAGAAGGTTGCATACAATGATTAATACGTTTCCAAGAACTTTGCATTTAACTAATGCTGTAGGTAATGATAATGATCTTGCTAATATGTTTGCTGTTAACGCCATTTTAAATATCAAAGAAGGTATTGGATATGCTAATAGTAAGGACACACTTTTTTCAGTATATCAATCATTAAAATTGAGGTAGAACACTGTTTAAGTAAGCATATACAAGTTGAACGATCAGCTAGTAAGGAAAAATTTAATATTCATAATCTAATACGATTGATTTAGTTAATTAGTACTACAAGTGTTGAAGATGGAGCAATGCGGAAAATACTGTTATACTTAAGAGAACGTTCACGTCATTGTGAACAAATTAAACCTGGGGTACTGCAGCAAGATACGAAGCTGAAACAAAACACAGCCATTTTCATAATTTAAATTCAGATATCATTAACGAAAAAGAATTGC
>NW_017091700.1:0-473 GCF_001483705.2 Eufriesea mexicana
AGGTATGGATGTATGTACGGATGTATGCATGGATGTAAGTATGGTTGGCTTTATGGATGTGTGTATGGATGTATGTGTGGATGTATCTAAGGATGAATGTATGGATGAATGTGTGAATAAATGTATGATTGTGTGTATGGATGTACGTTTTGGTGCATGTATGGATGTCTAGATGGATGGATGGTCTGGTGGATGGATGTATGGATGGATGTATGTACGGATGTATGTATGTATTTATCTATGTATGTATGTACAGATGTGTGTATGGATGTATGTGTGGGTGCATGGATGGATGTACGTATGGACGTGTATGGGTGTATGTATGGATGTACAGATGGATGTATGTATGGATCTATGTATGAGTGTATATACGGATGTAGTTAAAGATGTATGTATGGACGTATGTATGCGTGTATGTATGGACGTATGGATTTACGTATGGATGTATGTGTGGATGGATCGTGGTACTTTTG
>NW_017091701.1:0-473 GCF_001483705.2 Eufriesea mexicana
TCGAATTTTCTATTATTTTGTCATTAACACGTTAAACGACACGTCGGTTCTACGTGGCGTTTCGTTCACGCCACAGTTAGTCGTCTTGCGGGCCTTTCCGGGCCATATGGGCCGGCGAGGCCTGAACGGAAAATCCAGCGCTGACCTCTAGGGACCGGCGTGACGTTTCACGCGTTAATACGGATTACTATGCGAGATCTTCGTGGAATCGAGATCTCTCGATGATCTCGATGAAGAAACTGCTCGAGGAATGGCGAGGGAATATTTTGCGCGGCTTTTCGAAACGCTGGACAGCTCGTTTATAGAATTTTCGGTGAAGATGATACCATTGCGTTATCGCGGTCGTTTGACAAATTTATCTACTTCCAACGCTTCGAATTTTCTATTAATTCGTTATTATTGCAGATTACGATGCGGGATCTTCATCGAGTCGAGATCTTCCGATGGTCCCGATGTACAAATTGCTCGAGGAA
>NW_017091702.1:0-473 GCF_001483705.2 Eufriesea mexicana
TGAACAGATGGAGCACCTTAGAGAGTCTAGGGAACCACGATGGCGCTATCTTAACTAATCTTAACTTGCACGAAACTTCGTAACCAACTCCGGCGACTTCGCTAACACGGGAACGGTTTCGGCGACTGGCAGAGGACTAGCAGTTGAATCGGTAATCAAACTAGCCGATACGATAATCTATCTCGCGATAAAGCGACTCGATCGAGCTGCTCGCGATCGAAATCGGGAATTAATCGATCTATCAGGCAGGTTTTGCTCTTGGACAGCGAGTTAGGACTGGGAGTGGTGTTTTAATGGAAGAGGTGTGTTGCGGGGCAAGAATGGGGTTGATGAGCTGACAAAATTAGGAAAGAATAATAGGATCGTATAATATAATAATAATATGAATATAATAATATAATAATATAATAAATATAATAATAATATAATAATATAATAAATATAATAGTAATATAATAATATAATAAATATAA
>NW_017091703.1:0-473 GCF_001483705.2 Eufriesea mexicana
TGGGATAGCTATGACCTTTGCACTGCGCACTGCACTTCTACGGACTCCTGTGCCCTATTGTGCGCTTTGTCTCTCTGCTTGCCTCCGGGGACGAGACGAGTTGCCGTCGCGGCATGTCAGGTTTAGTTATGTTACGTCTGGTTAGGTAAGGATTGGTTAGTTTAAGATGGGATAGCTATGACTTTTGCCTTTGCATTGCTATGCGGCGGATTCCTCCGCTCCACTGCGCTCTAAGATGCTCTGCATGGCATTGGAGAGGACAGACATAATTGTCTCGGCACGTTACCCTGTGTTAGGTTACGTTCGATTGCGTTACGATTGGTCAAGGTAGGAAGGGGTAGCTTCAACTTTTGTGCTCTACACTGCTATTAGGTGAAATTCTGCGCCATACTACGCTCTAACATACCCCGCTTATTCCTGGAGAGACGAGCAATGGTGTTCGTAGCACGCATTGTTTAGTTAGGATACGTTTG
>NW_017091704.1:0-473 GCF_001483705.2 Eufriesea mexicana
AGGCCTCCAAAGAGAATCGAATTGCAAAAACGTCAAGATAATCCCAATCTTACCTGACCTAACGTAACCAAACCAAATGTAGGTTAGTTACACCTATCGAGCGAGTACACTGTTGCTGGTCTCCAAATCGCCAAGCCGTCCATACCAGAGCGCAGCAGAGTGCAGAAATCCACAGCATTTCAGTGCACTCAACAAAAGACGAAGATATCCTACCCTAACCGAAATTAACATAACCTAACCAAACGTAACCTAACCCTACGTAACGCGTCTCAGCCACAGTTCCTGCCCTCCCCAGTACAAAATGGAGCATATCAGATCACACTAGAGCTAAGAAGTCCACCTAATAGCTGCGTATTGCACAAAAGTCAGAGCTGTCCTAGCCTAACCTAACCAAATATAGCACAACCCAACATAACCTAAATCCACCTAACGGCCCTGCAACGTTATTGGTGACCTCCTCAGAGCGAAGCAGA
>NW_017091705.1:0-473 GCF_001483705.2 Eufriesea mexicana
ATTTTTCCAAATATTTTGTCCATTCCAAATTACTTGCCAGTATTATTTCAATCTCCCTGTACCTCAATAAAAATTACAATTTGTCATTATTTTGTTTTTGAAATATAAAATATTATTTTCTAACCAAGAAACTAAGAATTCCTTACCTCAAATCGATTTATTAATTTAACCCCCAACTCATTAAAAAGTTCAATACATTACCTATAGTAATGGTTACACAAATTTTGAAATATATATGTGTTAATACAATAAAGGAGCGATGTCTATAAGAAAGGGACGAATGGAACAAGTATGCATGGGACGGCAATATCTAATGAATTCAGGTTATTATGATAAATGAGTATATGCATGTAAAGATTGAGGTGTTGTGTGAATTGTAATTACGTAATGAATGAATTCACGTGAATTCGTGTAATGTATGAAAGAAGAAAGAACAAAACGAGAGTGATTTGGCATAGGTCAGTTGTAATTGA
>NW_017091706.1:0-474 GCF_001483705.2 Eufriesea mexicana
GCACCTAATAGCTGTGTACAGCACGAAAGTCAAAGCCACACTATCCTAAACTTACCAAGCGCAGCATAAGCGAATGTAGCCTATCTTGACGTATCGTGCCGCTACCACAATTCCTGGCCTCTCTAGGACCAAGCAGAGCGTAATAGAACTCAGTGGAGCGCAGAAATCCACCAAAAAGCAGTTTACAGCACAAAAGTTGAAGACACCCTAGCCAAACCTAACCTAACCTAACTTAACCAAACGCTGCATAACACAAGCTGTTGTGCCACGGCCGCCGTTGCTGGCCTCTCAAGAGTCGAGTGGACTTTAGTAGAGCAACGAAGAGCGCAGTAGACCACCGAATAGCAGCGTAAGGCACAAAACACAAAACCATTCTAACCGGACCAAGCCTTAACTAACATAACCAAACGTTACCTAACACAATATAATGTTCCGCGGCCACTATCTCTGCCCCCCCCCCCCCCCCCCCCCCCC
>NW_017091707.1:0-473 GCF_001483705.2 Eufriesea mexicana
TACTGACCTAACGTAACCTAACCGAACATAGAATGACTAATGCTAACGAGCCGAGACCTCTGTTGCTGGCCTACACAGTGCCAAATAGAACATATTAGAGCTGAGTAAAGCAATGAAATCCACCGAACAGCAGTGTATAGCACAAAAGTCGAAGCCATTCTAGTAAAACGTAACTTAACCTTACCAAACCATACGTAACCTAACCAATCATATCGTGCCATGACCGCTATTGCTGTTCTCCCAGGAGTGGAGCATAGTACAATAGATCTATGAAGAGCGCATAAACCAACAGAACAACAGTGTATAGCACAGAAGTCAAAGCAATCCTTTCCTAACAAAACAAATCGTGGCATAGCCAAACGTAACATAACACAAAGTAACGTCCTGCGACCACTATTATTGACATCCCGAGATTCGAGCAGAGTATAGTGCGCCAATGTAGCGCTCAGGATGCCACCGAACAACTGTGGACA
>NW_017091708.1:0-474 GCF_001483705.2 Eufriesea mexicana
ATATCGGAGGATAGCTGTTTACAGCACAAACGCCTGGACTATACCATCGTAACCTCACTTAACTGAACATAAACAAACGTGGCATAGCACAAACTAACGTGCCAAAATTGCTATTACTGACCTCCACAACGGCAAGCAGTGTACATTACGGCTCAGTTGTGCGCAGAAATCCAACGCACTGCAGTGAATAGCACAAAAGCCGTAGATACCCAAGCACAACCTGGCCTAACCTAACCGAAACAAACGCAGCATAGCTCATCATAACGTGCCGCGACCATTGCTGCCGCAAACCACAGAGTCAAGCAGAATCCAGTAGAGCACAGTAGATCACAGGAAACCGCCGCATAATGATGTATTGCACGATAGTCGAAGCAGCCCTTGCCAAACATAAAATATCATAATCTGATTAATCGTAGCCTAACCCAACATAACGTGCCGCCGCTGTTACTGGCCTCCCCAGGGCCGAGCATAATA
>NW_017091709.1:0-474 GCF_001483705.2 Eufriesea mexicana
ATGCACAGTATCACTATGTGTATCTTCGTTTACACATGACATAAAAATGACAGTAACCTAGAAGAAAGGCCATTTCTAGCTCTTACCTAAACTGAAACTTTCGGACGTTTCCTTAAAATTTCAAATAACTATGATTTTTCAATGAGCCCGACTACCACCTGCTCGAATAGATGCTAAATAAGAAATTCTCAGGTTTCGAGTCGAAATTAGGCCATAAAGAATGCTAAATATTCATGGAGAAATTACGCCTCTGACTCCGGATTTCCTAATCCTCTGCGAGATGAAACTGAAAATACGACGGGAACCTAAGCTCCATCGAGAATGAATCATATTCCATTACCAATCTTATTAATCAAATCTCAAAAATATTTTTCCCCTTATTGAGATTATGAGTTCTAATACCAAAATAACTGCTAATAAAAATAACTATTATTAAATTATAATTAATACTAAAATAAATTATAAAATAACTAA
>NW_017091710.1:0-474 GCF_001483705.2 Eufriesea mexicana
AAAGCCGTAGGTACCCCAGCATAACCTGACACATCCAATCCTAACCGAACGTAGCATATCTCAACATAACCAGCCGCGACCACTGCTGTGGGACTCTCCAGTTCCTAGCTGAATACGCTAGAGCACAGTAGATCACAGAAATACACCGAAAATCATTGTACAGCACGAAAGTAGAAGCCATACTGGCCAAACGTAGCCTAACCTTGCCGAACCTATAGTAACGTAACTCAACCTAGCGCGCCGCGGACACTATTGCCCGCATTCCCAGAGTCGAGCAGTGTATAGTAGAGCAATTTAGAACGCAGGAGCCCTTCGAGTAGCAGTTTTCAGCACAAAAGTCAACTAAATCCTAAACGAGTCTTCCTAACCTAACCTAACGAAGCGTAACCTTCCTCAACCTAACGTGCCGGGGCCACTATTGCTGTCCGCCCCAGAGCAAAGCAGAGCACATTAGAGCACACTAGAGCGCATAAG
>NW_017091711.1:0-474 GCF_001483705.2 Eufriesea mexicana
TATTAATATAGAAATTTAGAAAGTAAATATTATATATCGTTTAAATTTTTAAAAACAGATATATAATCCATTGAAATATTATTAAACGATACTTATTACTTTACCTTTATTGGTTGGCTTTTGCATATAAATATAACTCATGTTTGTAAGTCTCCTTTAATGAAAAAAAGTCCTGCATCAATAATATTTCATATTAGATATTTAGTCATTTATAAATCAGTCAACCAAATGGTTCTTTTCTCGAATAATCGTCAGCAGGTAAGACGTACCTTTTACCTCCTTTTGACATTAGCTTTATTAGCCCAATAAAGTCCATTATGTACCACAGCACCATTATATTGCTGCTTTTATAGTTTCCAAGTTCCTATAGATATTTCTACACATTTTTGTCTTAATTCAACGTTTACAGTATATATTCAATTTATCTTTAACATTTATAACTCTTACCAAGTATTCATTCTCCATCTCTTCAAT
>NW_017091712.1:0-474 GCF_001483705.2 Eufriesea mexicana
AGCCAAGCGGAACGCATTATTGGAGAGTAGAACGCAGAAATTCATAGAATCGCAGTGTATATCAAAAAAGTCAAAGCTACCCAAAGCTAACCCGAACGAACCGAAAATAGCCAAGCACAGCGTAACTCAGCCTAACCTGCCGATACCGCTACTACCCCTGCTCCCCCACCCAGAGCCAGGCAGGCCATGCTGCGGCACAGAAGAGCACAGAATTCCACCGAATATCAGTGTAGAGCAAAAAAAGTAAAGCTATCCTAAGCAAACTTATCCTAATCCTACGTAGCAGAACGCAACCTGTCTCAACATAACGCACAGAGACAACTATTGCTGTTCTCACCAGAGCCAGGCTGAAAATATTAGAGTAGTGTAGGGAGCAGAAATCCACCTAATAGCAGACCACAGCACGAAAGTCAAAGCTATTCTTTCCGAATCTACGCAATCGCGACATAACTGAACGTAAGCTTACTAAAAATA
>NW_017091713.1:0-474 GCF_001483705.2 Eufriesea mexicana
GATATAGTAAATATAGTAATATAGTGAATATTAAATATAAATATAATACTAAGGTGGTGTTAAATATAAATATAAAACAAAATTGAATACAAAAAGTAAATGATCCGATGTAATAATGGACAGAAAGTATAACATAGTACATATAGTACTTTTCACATAGTACTTTTTATACTTTGGGTATAAAATAGCCATAAAAAGATGGATTACAAGCTTCGTGACGCTTCTTCAAGCCTTATAAATAATTTATCGAATTTACTTTTTACAGCATCCAGAGATGATCGAGCGTTTCAAAGATGGCGGCATCGTGACAGACAAATGTTCCACACTTTATATGCGAATGATGGAAGTGAGCCTACTACGAATGGGTACCCAGATGCGAAAATGGCCGAACGAAAAGTGTCACAGCCCGGCGGAGAAGCTAATTAAATTATCGGAAACCATCGGAGAACGATGCAAAGAGGTGAATAATTACGA
>NW_017091714.1:0-474 GCF_001483705.2 Eufriesea mexicana
CATAACCGTACTATGGTTTGAATATTCTAGTATTGCTTGGAATTTTCATCACCAGTGGAAAAAATAGTGCAACTGCTACGATACTGTGAGGATGGCTGCACTAAGAACTGTATTGTTAGTCGCTAATATCTCATCCGATTATCGTACGCCCATTTGTCATTCTATATTTGCTGTAGAATATAAATCTACATTAAACGGAATAATCCAACGGCCACAGTGCTCTTCTGGTAGATGAACTAAGTACCGTAATATCATTTGTAAACGTCTCAAGTCCTAGCCGTATTGTACAATGATCATTTTAGAATGGCTGTGGTATATACATCATCAATGATCAAGTACCTCTAACGGCTGCAGCAATGTGGTGATAACTGTTCTCTGTACCGTATTGTCAATTGTTAATTCCTGTCATTGTATTGGATCTGCAATTTGTCCTTCTATAAATGGTACATAACCTAAATCATCATTCAACAATTT
>NW_017091715.1:0-474 GCF_001483705.2 Eufriesea mexicana
TCGTTTAAACGATGAAGAATTTGCAGTAAACCATCAGGATGTAAGAGAACTAGTACTCGGGGAAGAAACTTTAGATGAGGAAGAACTGATGGAATTAATTGATGCACACACCTCAAATGCATTGGTAAACGAAAATAAGGAAAACGAATGGGTGCCAAATCTCGATTTACAAGATGTGAAAAAAGGGCTAAATTTGGCTAAAGAATTAGAACTTTATTTCATTGAAACTGATCATTCAACGGTGCGCAGCGCAAAGTTTAAAAGAGAGTTAAGAAATTGCTTAGCTCCCTATAGAGAGATTTTAGTGGAGTTAGAAAAAAAAGCTACAATCGAAAACCAATGTGAAGATCAACCAAGTGAGGAAGACATTTTGCCCATTAAAAGAAGGCGAGTTAGGCGACTCATATCTGACAGTGAGGATGAGTGTTGAAAGATTACATCATTTTACAAAAGTCTTTCTTTTGTTTTTGTTGG
>NW_017091716.1:0-474 GCF_001483705.2 Eufriesea mexicana
GGTTTTGTTAGGGTATGTTGGGATATGTTACGTTTGGATAACTTAGTATAGGTTAGCTCTGACGTTTGCGCTATGCACAGCTATTCGGTGGATACCAGCGCCCTTCGTTGCTCTTGTATACCCTGCTCGACTCTGTGGAGGCCAGCAACAGTGATCTCGGCACATTAGGTAAGGCTATGTTATGTTTGCTTATATTACGTTTGCATATGTTATTATAGGGTAGAATTTACTTTTACGGTGTAGACTGCTATTTGGTGGATTCCTACGCGCTACAGTGCTCTACTATACGCTCCTCGGCTCTGGGGAGACCATTGATGACGGTCTTCGCAGGATAGGATAAGTTTGGTTTCCTTTGGCTTGGTTTGCTTGTGTCAAGTAAGCTTAGGATATCTTTGAATATTCTGCTTTGTACTTCAGTGCGGCGGATTCCTGCGCTCTCCTGTGCTCTAATACATTCCGCTTTGCCCTGCGGAA
>NW_017091717.1:0-474 GCF_001483705.2 Eufriesea mexicana
AAACGTAGCGTGTCCCAACTGGACGTGCGGCGACCACTGTTGCCGGACTCCACAGAGCCAAGCAGAATTCAGTAGAGCACAATAGATCACAGGAACCCGCCGAATAATAGTGTATTGCACGGAAGTCGAAATCGTCCTAGCCAAACGTAGCCTAACATAGCATAATCAAACGTAGCCTAACACAGCATAACGTGCCGCGGCTGTTGCTGGCTTCCCAAGGGCCAAGCAGAGTATTGTATTGCAGAGTCTAGTGCAGATATTCTCCGAAAAGCAGCGTACAGCACGAAAGTCACGCATAACCTGACCTGGCTTGACATAACCTAACCTAACCAAACGTAACATAACTCACCCTAACGTGCCGAAACGACTATTACTGGCCACCTCGCAGTCAGGCAGAGCATATGAGAACGCAGTAGTGCGCAGAAATCAACCGAATAGCACTGAATGGCACAAAAGTCTATACTATTCTGTCCC
>NW_017091718.1:0-474 GCF_001483705.2 Eufriesea mexicana
ATATCAAATTTAATGTAATGTAACAGTGTGCGAGGTATCGAAATCAAATAATTCTACAGTTCTGTTATTATATAATTCTTTATTTACTGCTAAAAAAAAGTATCGTCAGTATTTTTAGTAGAGAATCTTTGAATTTCTACTCTTTCCTAGCCTTATTTCTACTCTTCCCTAGTTAATTATAGATAATGCTATTTACTCCTGCATTAACAAGGAAGGATTTTATCATCACGGAGGTTGAAGACAAAACAACCTATTCTGGATGGAATGTGACTCACATTCCGATTTTCCAGTGCTCCGAGTTGCACTACTCGAATATCCGGGGTCGTGGAACCTGGAACCACGAGAATCGGGGTCGCTTAATACATGAATTATGGAAGCTGAGATCCCTCGAGTCCATGGAAGTTAGGATTCTCCGACCTAGAGACATTTCGATTCGGATTTTCTGTCTTTCCAGTGCTCCCACTCGAGTCCCGC
>NW_017091719.1:0-475 GCF_001483705.2 Eufriesea mexicana
TGGGGGGGGGGGGGGGTCTGCGTTCTACTGTGCTCTAGTACATTATGCTTGTCTTTATGAAGGCTAGCAATGGTGGTCTCTTCTTGTTAGGTTGAGTTAGGTTGCGCTTTGTTTCGTTACGTTTGGCACGGTTAGGATATGCTACTTTGTCTTATGTGCTATGCACTGCTATTCGGTCGGCTTCTGCGCTATAAGGTGCTCTAATATGCTCTGCTTGGCACTTGGGAGGCCAGTAATAGAGGTCTCAGCAAGTTAGTTTGGGAAATGTTTCGTTTCGTTAAGTTAGGGGAGGAAGGCTCGGTTAGGGTTTCTTTGACTTTTGTGCTGTAAACCGCTATTCGGTCGATTTGTGATCACTATATTGCTCTATTACGCTCTGCACGGCGCTGGGGAGGTGACCAACGGTGTCTGCGGCACGTTAGGTTGAGTTAGGTTACGTTCCGTTAGGGTAGGTTCGGTTAAGTTTGCATTCGAT
>NW_017091720.1:0-473 GCF_001483705.2 Eufriesea mexicana
TTTATCCGTACATCCCCACACCCATACCTCCATAAATGCATCCATCCGTACGTCCGTCAGTCGGTGCATCCATCCATCCGTACATCCATTCATACATACATCCATACATCCGTACATACGTTCATCCGTACCTCAATCCATCCATACATCCACCCATACATCTGTCTTTACATACATCCATCCATCCACACCCCCATCCATCCATACATCCATCAATCCATACATTCATACATCCACACATCCATAAACACATCCATCCATACATCCATACATCTATCCATCCATACATCAATCCACCAATCCATTCAACCATACATACATACATACATACATCAATACATACATACATCCCTCCATACATACATACGCCCGTACATCCAGAAATTCGTACATCCATGCGTCCATACATACATACATCCATACATCCATACATGCATACATCCATACATACATACATCCATACATCCATGCAT
>NW_017091721.1:0-475 GCF_001483705.2 Eufriesea mexicana
AATTACTGACGAACTGCTTCTATAAAGCACAACGTATAATAAAATTCACCAATTTTTAAGGCCTCTTATTAAGTATTTCCGACCCCCTTCCGACCCGTTACCGATCAATTTTTGTCAGTCATAAAATCAGTTCGTGTTACTTTCGAAAAATGCCCCATGGACAGTGCAGTGTGTGTTCCCCGAGCGCAAAGGAAACCGTATAGTTCGCTCTGGGGCGTGCGGTCGACTGTGTTAAGACTGTTAATATAATATATAATTGTTTTTAAATTAAACTTGAAGTGGGTCGCAATAAGAGTCGGCGCTCGTCGCGGCCGTCGGGACAATACTCACGGCGTCGTAGAGGTTTCAAACTGTCCTGTGGCCCTCTGACTTAGGAGCTTTTAAAGCGGTCAAGTGTTCGCGGAAGGGGTAGAAAAACCCGCGAACCCGCGCGCGGGAAAAACTAAGTTTTCGCGGGAAAGGTTTACGCGGGAAC
>NW_017091722.1:0-475 GCF_001483705.2 Eufriesea mexicana
ACAGTGCTATTTTGGTGGATTTATTAAATACCGTACTGTCAGTTGGAAATATCTCAAGGCACAGCCGTAATATACAATGATTGCTCCGTAATCGCTTTGGAATTTTCATCGTCAGTGAACAAAATCTTTCAGCGGCTACAATACTTTGATGATGACTGTACCCCGTCCTGTATTGGCTTCCTCTAGTCTACGGAGGGTTAATGGATTATCATTTATCGTTCTATAATTGCTGTGGAATGTGCACAAAAGGTTAACAGGTTAATCCAACAGGGACAGGGATTTGTTGGACGATGCACTAACCGCCGCACTCTCAATTGTAAATGTCGCTAGCCGCAACCGCACTGTGCATAAGGTATTCTAGAATCAGTTTCGCATTTAAATCATCATTGAACAAAGGACTCCAATGGCAACATTGCTGTGGTGGTGGCTGTATTCAGAACTGTGTTCTCAATCTTTAATATCTCGATGGTCAGTT
>NW_017091723.1:0-475 GCF_001483705.2 Eufriesea mexicana
TCCCTAATTCTCGAAAATAATCATATCGTTTCATTTAGAATAAACGAATCCGATTGTTTCGAGGTTTGAATGCGCAAACTGACTGAAAAAGTCGAAAATATATACCGTATTTGCAGTTGCGTTGGAGATACGGGTCGTGGTGGCGCTAGTGAGTTCAGTGGACAGTCATATAGGCAACAAGAAATGACTCGGGGATGAAGATATCGTTTAATCGAGATTCGAATATTCAAACCGATTGAAGAAGAGGGAAATATATACGATATTTGTAATTATATCGGAGATACGGGTCGTGGTGGCGCTAGTGAGTTCAATGGACAGTCCTAGGCAACAAGAAATGACTCGGGAATAAAGATATCATTCGATACAGAATAAACGGATCAAGCTATGTCGAGAAATTAAATGTTTGTATCGATTGAAAAAGTTGGAAGTACATATGGTACTTACGGTTACATTAAAAATACTGGTCGTGATGGCG
>NW_017091724.1:0-475 GCF_001483705.2 Eufriesea mexicana
CGGACAGCGATGGCGGTCGTGGCACGATAATTGTAGTTTAGTTACGTTTTGATAGGTTAGGTTATGCTATGTTTGGTCAGGATATCTTTGACTTTTCTGCTGTACACTGCTGATCCGTGAATTTCTGCATCCTGCAGTGCTCTAATCTTTTTTGCTCTCTTTGGGGAGGCCAGCAATAGAGCTCTCGTCTCGTCAGGTCTAGTAATTCTACGTTTGGTTAGGATAGGTAACGTCTGTTTAGGTCACTGTGTCTTTGACTATTGTGCAATACGTTGTTATTTGGTGGCATTCTGCGCCCTACTGTGCTCTATTCTACTTTGCACCTCTCTGGGAAGGACAGCAATAGTGGTCGTGGCACGATAGGTTTTGCTACGCCGGGATTGGTGATGCTACGTTTGGATAGCTATGGTTAGGTTAGCTTTTACTCTTATGCTGCACACCGCTATTCGGTGGACTTATGAGCCCTACGGTGCCC
>NW_017091725.1:0-475 GCF_001483705.2 Eufriesea mexicana
TTCGGTGGATTTCTGCGCTCTACTGTGCTCTAATTTGTCCTGCTTGGCTCGGGGGGGAGGGGGAGCAATAGCGGTCTCGGCACGTCAGGTTTGGTTATGCTATGTTTTGGTATGCTCTGTTGGTTTGAGTTAAGTTTGGGTAGTTTCGATCTTTCTGATGTACACTGCGATTATGTGTATTTCTGCGTTCCACTTTGCAAGAACGTTTTCTGCTTGGCTCTGAGGAGGCCAGCAATATTGGTGCAGGGCTGTTAGGTGTATTTAGGTTACGTTTGGTTATGCTACGTTTGGTTAGGTTTGGCTGGGACATCTTTGGTTTCTGAGCTATACACAGCTATTAGGGTGATTTCTGAGCTCTACTGTGATTTAGTATGCTCTATTTTGCTCTGGGGAGGCCAGAAACTGAGGCGGCGTAGCGACATGTAGAGTTAAGTTATGTTTGGATATGTTATATTCCCGTAGGTTAGACTAGGAT
>NW_017091726.1:0-475 GCF_001483705.2 Eufriesea mexicana
TATATTGCTCTAATATTATCCGCCTGACACTGAGGATGTCAGCAATTCTAGTCTCGGCACATTAAGTTAAGCTAGGCTACGTTTGGTTATGTTAGCTCAGGGCAGGCTAGGATAGGGCATCTTTGACCTTTATGAAATACACTGCCAGTCTATCGACTTCTGGGCGCTACTCTCCCCTAATGTGTTCTGCATGGCGATATGGAGGCCAGCAATAGCGGTCGTGACACGATATGCTGTGCTAGGTTTCGTTTGGTTATGATACGATTGTTTACGGTTGGTTAGGATGGCTTTGGCTTTTGTGCTACAAACTGCTACTCGGTAGAAATCTGCGCTCCACTGTGCTCTGATATGTTCTACTTGGCTCTGCGGAGGACAGCAATAGAGGCCTCTGCTCGTTAGGATCAGTTATTCAACGTTTGTTTGGGTACGGTTACGACAAGTTAGGTTAGGATACATCTGACTTTTGTGCTGTTCA
>NW_017091727.1:0-475 GCF_001483705.2 Eufriesea mexicana
TGTCCAAACGTATCCTAACTTATACCCACGTACGCGACCACAACTACTGGCATCCACAGATCCAGGCATGACATGCTAGAGCGCAGTAGATCGCAGAAATCCACCGAATAGCAGTGTAATGCGCAAGGGTTCAAGCTATCCTGATGAAACATAGCCTAACCCAACCCAACCCAACGCAACCTGACTCAACGTAACGTGCAGATACCACTATTGCTGGCATTCCCAAGTACAATCTGAACATATTAGAGCAGTCTAGGGCGCAGGAATGTACCAAATAGCAGTCTACGGCACTAAAGGCAAAGCCAGCCTGTCCTAAACTAGCCAATCGCAAAGCCACCAACCGTAACCAAACACGACATAACATGCAGCGACCACTACAGTTGGCATCCCCAGAGCCAAGCAGAACGCATTAGTGGAGAGTAGAACGCAGAAGTCCATCGAATCGCAGTGTATATATGAAAAGTCAAAGCTACAC
>NW_017091728.1:0-475 GCF_001483705.2 Eufriesea mexicana
TCTACATTAATTATTATCGAGTTACTTATCACCTCATCCGTAACAGTTGTTTTCTACAGAATTGATTATCATGACACTTGTAATCTCTTCATTAGCATTTGTTTTCTACATTACCGATTATCGGCTATCTTCTTACATCATCTATAAGAGTTGATTACTTCATTACCAATTATCGAGTTACTTACCATGTGTTCGAAACAATTGTTTTCTACATTACATATTATCGTATTGCTTAATATACTTTCAGTAACAATCGTTTCCTCCATTCCGATTATCGAGGTACTTACCTTCTCTTCACCATTGGAAGTATTCTGCATTACCGATTATCGAGTTACTTAGCATCTCTCCGTTTCCACTATTTCTTACTACAGCTAATATCGAGTTTCTTGTGAACTCCTCAGTTAGTTATTTTCTACATTAACTATCGTTCAATTTCTCAGACTCTCTTCATTAACGGTCTGTGTATACATCATAG
>NW_017091729.1:0-475 GCF_001483705.2 Eufriesea mexicana
CGCAAGGCGGTCATCAAGGACTGTCGAACCATTCGCCTCAACGAAACGGCCCATTCTTCATGAGCACCGCCGCCGCCAGCGTGTAGGAGACCATAGACATGGGCCTCCCCCTCAGCTTGCAGCTCGAACGGCGGGACACCCGCCAGGACCATCGCCGCATCGTAGGATATCGTGCGGTAACCGCGCACGACCCTGGTCGCCATCCTGCGAGCGACTCGCCGTAGATTGGACCCCCGTAAAGTGCCACCGAGCGAACGACTCCCGTGTAGAGGCTGCGCACCCTCCCATCTGGCCCTCCCAAGTTGGGTAGTAGGCGACACAGCGCCCCTGCCACATATTCCAGGCGTGTTTCCAGCGCGAGAAGATGTTCGTCGAACTTCCAGTGGCTATGGAGGACGAGACCGATGTATTTCATCCGTTCCCGTACGTCGACCACGATATTCCCCGCGCGCATCAGGGACTTGGGCGGCTTCCC
>NW_017091730.1:0-476 GCF_001483705.2 Eufriesea mexicana
ATAAATAACGCTTGAAACGGGAACAATTATAACACCACTCGGTCGGTATCGCTGTATAGTTGGGTAAACAGAGCAATATAATGGTCTTTGTCAAGGATCATACTACGCAGAACGCATTGGTTCTCATAGGAATTTGCAAGATTTCAAAAACAGATAAATTAGAAAAAGAAAAAATGTATTGTGTAAATTGCAAAAAATATGGGTACCCTGCATTATATTATATAAAGAATACCCAATATTTATTATATTAAAGGAAAGATAAACTAAGAATCCAAAAAAAAAAACTGAAAATAAAAAATAAGATTATAGGAATAGCCAAAAAAGTCAACTCCAATATTTCATATTTATCGATAGTTAAAAATTCAAAAAATGAAAATGAAAATGTAAACATTGCTGCTAGTATATCTAAGAACACGCATAATAACCCTACGGAAATATTAAATACCATACTTAACTCGATAAACGACCTAAAAAAC
>NW_017091731.1:0-476 GCF_001483705.2 Eufriesea mexicana
ATATAATATTCAACATTAATTTCTTCTTAATTAATTAATTATTAATTTTTATTCCACGTAGTGTTCGAATTATTGTCGGAGAAGCTGCTAATTTTTCACTAATTACTATCCTTTATGCAATTATTTTGTAATTATTTATGCGTGCATTAGAAAGACAAGACCCTTGCGAATATTCACATATATATTTTGTTCATGTTTTACTTCTAATTTTGCTCATAATTAAATATTTTATCGAACAGTTTTGGCGTTTGTTATTACTAAATAACGGACTCCTCGAAACAATTATTAATAACAAATTAATTAGGCACAAATTATTTACCAAAAGTATATAAGAATGTTGCGCAAAGTTCCAGCTTTGCGATGAAATTATAAAAGTTCATAAATTAATCCTAGAAACGTGGAAATTAGTGAATTTTCACCGCGGCGTCGCCTCTGTCCTTTTCTAACCGCTTGCTCGCCATGTTTATCACGTGACC
>NW_017091732.1:0-476 GCF_001483705.2 Eufriesea mexicana
ATTTTCTATTGAGACATACATGGCATTACACTAGTACCTATGCAAAATTGCAATTAATTTTTAAATCATAGGTCAATGAAAAAAATTTTCAATTAGGACCTACATAACATTACACGAGTATCTGTGCAAAATTGCAATTAATTTTTAGATTAATAAAGAAAATTCTCTATTGAGACATATATGTCATTATACCAGTGTCGATGCAAAATTGCAATTAATATTTAGACCATAGGTTAATGAAAAACATTCTCTATTAAAATCTAGATGGCATTACACGAATGCCTATGCAAAATTGCAATTAACTTTTAAACCATAGATTGAAGGATAAAAATTTTATCAATATATCAATAAATGCATAAACTTTTAATAATACGTAACATTGATATTTCTATCTCTCCATATTTTCTCAAGCTTTTAAGTCCCTAAATTCTTCCTTAAAAAGTGGTGCAAGTGACAGTATACTTTACTATAAAGTC
>NW_017091733.1:0-476 GCF_001483705.2 Eufriesea mexicana
AATTAAAATGATGTAATGCAGATAAATAGCTATATGAAACTATATGATTACAAATCAACCAGAATATATTTATTATTTCTTCAATATCAAACCTTACATATAACGATATTAATTAAAATGGTGCAATACAGATAAATATCTATATGAAACTATATTATTACAAATAAACCAGAGCATATTTATTTTTTCTTCAATATCAAACCTCGCATATATTAATAATAATTAAAATGGTTCAATGGAAATAAATAGATAAATGTAATTTTATTTATATCCGAATAAAATTCAACATTAATTGAACAAAAAAGAAATTAAATGTTTTCAGTAATTCCAAAAATGAAATACCTGAAATCTGTTATTTTGACTTGTTTGATTGTCCAGTATTAAATGAGCTGTTCACTGCACAAATTGATTATCTCCATAAAACAAAAAGTGGAGAAATGCAATGAAATAACGTATATTGTTTTTTAAAATTCCCT
>NW_017091734.1:0-476 GCF_001483705.2 Eufriesea mexicana
GGAGGGTAGAGCGCAGAAGTCCATAGAATCGCGGTGTAAAGTGGAAAAGTCGAAGCTATCCAATCCTTACCAAAGTTAGCCTAACGTAGTCAAACGTAGACTGACAGAACATAACTGGTGCCGACCACCATTGCTGGCCCCCAGGGACGAGCAGAACATACAGGAGCACAGTAGAGCGCCGAAATCCATCGCATTTCTTTGTACAACACAAAAGTCGAGGACAAAATGGCCTAACACAAACAAACCTACACCAAGCCACGCGTAACCTAACTCAACTTGACGTGCCCTGACCACTATTGCTTGACTGCCCAGGTCCGAGCAGGATATAACAGAGCATAGTAGAGCGCAGGAGTCCAATGAATAGCAGTGTATAGCCGAAAAGTCAAAGGTATCCAGACAAAACCTAACCTAACGATACCTAACCAAACGTAACATAACACAAACTAACGTGCCACGACCTCCATTTCCAGAGTCCC
>NW_017091735.1:0-476 GCF_001483705.2 Eufriesea mexicana
GGAGAAAGTTCGCGAAAGTGTTCGATTCTTGCCCCGGCCAGTATGTCCTCAGCGTTCGCATTGAATATTCCCGTCGCGCGTCTCGTTACGCCGACATTGTTACCGTGAAAACGAGGATGTTATGATAGGCAGGCACGGCCCGTTTTGCGGATTGCCAGATAGAAAGGAGGCACGAAACGAAGCGGGATGGGCCGTGCAAAGGAAGAAAAGATGACAGGGCGGAGAAGAAAGAGGAAGAAAGAGGAAGAAAAGCGACGAGCCCCGCCGACTACATCCGATCCTCTCACGGTTATCATCCCCTGAATGGACAGAGAGGCAGAAAATTCTCTGTGGCGTTTTGCTCTTTTAAAACGGGCCAGGGACCAACTGACACTTCGATGACAGGTAGAGAGTGCCGGCAATTGAAATAACAAGGGGAACGTTAAGGAGGAAGCTCTGCTCGAAAACGGCCTCTGCCTGCCTGCCTGCCTGCCTGC
>NW_017091736.1:0-476 GCF_001483705.2 Eufriesea mexicana
CTGACATAGCATAACCCAAGCCAACCTATCCTAGCCAAACGTAATCTAACTCGACCTAACAAGTCGCGACCCGTAGTGCTGACCTGCACTGAGCCAAGCAGAACATATTAGAGGAGAGTAGATGGTAGGAATACATCGAATCGCAGTGTATAGCAGAAAAGTCGAAACCATACAATCCTAACCATGGCTAACGCAACGGAGCCAAACGTATCCTATCGCCACCTAATATACCGGGAACACAACTACCGGCTTCCCCATGGCCAAGCAGAACTTACTTGAGTACAGTAGCGGGCAGAAGTCCACCTTATTGCAGTGTACAGAACAGAATTCGAAGATACCCTAACCTCACCGAAACAACTCTAACCTAACCAAACGTAAACAAACACAGCCTAACGCGCCGCGGCCACTATTTCTGACATCGACAGAGCAAAGCGGAACATATTAGATCACAGCAGCGATCAGAAAGACGCCTAATG
>NW_017091737.1:0-476 GCF_001483705.2 Eufriesea mexicana
GCTCCCCTAACCTAACCAATTGTGACATAACCAAACGCAACATAACTCGGACTAGCGTGCCAAGACAAATAATGCTGGCCTCCACATAGCCGAGCAGAATATACTAGAGCACAGTAGAGAGCAGAAATCCTTAGAATGGCGGTGTATATCACAGAAGTCAAAGATACCCAAATCAAACCCAAGCAAGCTGAACGTAACGAAACGTAAGATAAACAAACTTATCGCGCGGTGGCCACCATTTCTGGCCTAGCAAGTTCAAAGCAGGTCATGTTAGATTTCAGTAGTGAGCAGAAACCCACCGAATAGCAGCCTACAGCGCAAAAGTTAAAGTTGTCCTAGCCTAACCTAACCAAACGTAACATAAGCAAACGTAACATAACCAAACGTAACCTAACTCAACCTAACGTGACTAGACCAACATTGCTGACAGCCCCAGAGACTAGCAGAAAATACTAGAACACACTATAGCGCAGAAA
>NW_017091738.1:0-476 GCF_001483705.2 Eufriesea mexicana
GCAGAAGTCCATAGGAAAGCAGTGTTGAACACAGAAGTCAAAGATATCCTTACCTAACCCAACTTAACCTAACGTTACCAAACGTAATCTAACGTAAGCTAACGTGCCGCGAACAGTATGGCTGTCCTCCGCAGGGTCAATCAGAGCATAATAGGAGAGAACAGAGCGCAGGACTGCAGCGTATTGCAGTGTACAGCACAAAAGTCAAAGGTACCCTAACCCAACCAAACGGAACCCAACGCAGCCTAACGCGCCGCGGCCACAATTTCTGGCCTCCACAGAGCAAAGAGGAGCACATAAGATCACAGCAGTGCTCAGAAATCCACCGAACAGCAGTGCACAGCACAAAACTGGAAGCTATCCAAGCATAACCGCAGCAAACGTTACACAGCCCAACGTAACATAACTTGACCTAACCAGCATAGAACGCAATTGCTGACCTCCCCAGAGCCAAGCACAATATATTAGAGCACAGT
>NW_017091739.1:0-476 GCF_001483705.2 Eufriesea mexicana
CATCATTGCATTAGCCAATAAACTGATATTTTGTGGAGATAACAATAGCGACTACCCTTAAATGTAGACAATTATTTCTCTTAGGAAGGCGGGAAATAAATTCTATGTTACAAATAAAGACTCGTTTCAAACAAAATAAATTATTGATATTGATGATAAAATATTTAGCCGCTTTAATACCGTTATGGATGATTAAATATCTCCTAACGATGTTCCAACGGATTTTGAAATAAATGTACCTCAAACGTGCGTTAAATGTTATAATTCTCCTTATTACTGGTAGCACAGGTGCATAGGGCTTAGATTCGAAATAATGAATAGCTCCGCTTAAAAGTGAAATTAAATTGATTCTAAAATTGATTACGCGAAACTTTGCTAATTCCCGCGAACTGAAAATTCACTCAAAACTCAAATCGAAGCAGATTTTCTTACAAATATAGGGCAATTTTTTATATAATCACACCAAATATGTGCAG
>NW_017091740.1:0-476 GCF_001483705.2 Eufriesea mexicana
AATTATATTAGAAGAAACTTTAATTGAAATAATTGTAGGAAAATTTATGAAATTATCGTGGGGTGGCGAATGACGAAGGACTCTATCAAATAATAAACAGCGGCATCGGCTTTGGCGAGGCGAATGAGTGTATGAGTTTGGCGTCGAAAGATCAAACGATAGCGGCAAATCTTTTTGTCGGAATGTCTGTAGAATGATTGAGTGAGAAAGCGTGTGTGTGGAATAAGGTAGATCCGGCTTTAAATACGGATGCCTGGCGCGTGGCAGGCAGGCGGGGTGTAGTCGAGAATAGAGTGTGTGTAGTCGAGCATTGAGCGTTACAATCGAGATGAACCTGGTGTATTACGTCAATTAAATAAACTTGTTTTGTTGTTAAAGAGAGTTGTTCTTTATTAAACATGCAGATTTTGGTCTGCATAGGATTAATATAGCTAAAAATCCTACATTAATTTGGCGGGCAACATAACGAAACCGCG
>NW_017091741.1:0-476 GCF_001483705.2 Eufriesea mexicana
TAACTTTAAAATTTCCTAAAACAATGTTATTTGGTGATGTAAAAGTAAATGGTGAAATTGATGGGCTAAAGGTGTCAACAAATTTATTAATTGCTGACAATATTGAATTACTTAGATTATATGCTTTACAAATTCAAACAGAATGAAAAGTTAATATTTTGCAACAACCATTTAGTGACCAAATATTAGAGTGAGGTATTGCTAAAAGTTTCATTAATCAAAATTCTATTTCAGAATACTTGGATATTGGTGAAGTTATACCAAGTCCGCCATTACAAGAATTTAAACATGTTAAAAAAATTGAGTTTAAGAAGATTGAAACTATATGTACAAACGAAGAGCAACGAATAGGTAATATTCAGAAGGTGCAATGTTTTGTGTCTTCATAATAAAATGAATGTGACTGGATAGGAGTATATTATGATTAAGAAATTGATATTAATAAATTTGGTGTAATAACTGGTGAAAAAGGCACG
>NW_017091742.1:0-476 GCF_001483705.2 Eufriesea mexicana
ATAGCGGTCGCGGCACGTTGGGTTGAGATAGGTTACGTTTGGTTAAGTTAGGTTAGGCTAAGTCTGGTTAGGATAGCTTACGCTTTCGTGCTATACGTTGTTATTCGGTGGATTTCTGCTCTCTACATTGCTCTAGCATGTACTGCATGGCACTGTGGATGCGAGAACTAGTGGCCTCGGCCCGTTAGGTTTAGCTATTCCACGTTAGGTTATGTTAGGTTCTGTCAGGTTGAGTTAATACACATTCGACTGTTCTGCCACACGTTGCTACTTGGAAGCATTCTACGCTCTGCTCTGCTCAAGTATATTCTACTTTGCTCTGTGGAATCCAGCAATAGTGGACTCGGCACTTTCGGTTATGTTAGGTTGCGTTTGGTTAAATTACGTTTGGACAGCTTAGGATAGGGTGGCTGTGACTTTTGTGCTTTGTACTGCTATTAGGTGAACTACTGCGCTATACTGTGCCCTAATTTGCT
>NW_017091743.1:0-476 GCF_001483705.2 Eufriesea mexicana
TATTCTCAATTGAATATTCGCAACGCAAGAAAAATATACACGTGTACAATGCTATTGGTAGACGTTGTTGTGCAATTAACAGGACGTAACAAACGACAAGTGAAACACAAAACATTTTTAAGTTTGCATGCACGACTGATTTCACAGAGAATTCTTTCTTTTCATAATTTTACTTTCCTTTTTTTTTGTCCAAATCGAAAGTAGTTAACACGATTCTTAATAATTTTGCGATTAACCCATTACACTATGATTTAATTATGGGACATTTTATACTGTAAAATTATTTAATTTTTATTATCCATTATGTAGTTATTTTATTTGCAGTGAAATTATAAATTTGTTTTAGATTTTACACAAATCTTGCGCATGTTAAAATTTGTTGTATATAATTTTAATACGAATGTAATTCATCTTTGTGAAGTTTAAGATACAAAATTCACGACGAATCAGACCTGTTATTTTACTATAGGGGATTC
>NW_017091744.1:0-477 GCF_001483705.2 Eufriesea mexicana
AGAGCACAGTAGATCGCAGAAATCCACAGAAAAGCAGTGCACAGCACAAAAATTAAAGCTACGACGATAAAACTTTACCCAACCTAATATAACCGGACGTCACCAGACACAACATAACGTGCCGAGACCACTATTGCTGTCCTTCCTAGAGCCTTGCTGAAAATATTAGAGCAATGCAGAGCGCAGGAATCCACCTAATAGCAGGCAATAGCACTGAAGCCAATCTATTCTCTCCTAACCTAACCAATCGTAACAAAACCCAACGTAACCTAACCCAACCTAAGGTGCCGCGACCACTATTCGTGGCCGCCCCTGAGACAAGAAGAATACATTAGTGGAGAGTTGAACGCGGGTATCCATAGAGTCGCAGTGTATACCAGGACGGTCAATGCTACCCAAACCTAACCCCACCAAACGGAACATATCCAAACGTAGCCTAATTCTGGCTAACACGTCGAGACAGCTATTGCTGCCCTC
>NW_017091745.1:0-477 GCF_001483705.2 Eufriesea mexicana
CACCGAATAGCAATGTATAGCGCAAAAGTCCAAGTTAACCTGACCGAAAGCAACTAACCTAACCTAGCCAAACGTAAACAAACTCAAGCTAGCGTGCCGAGACCACCATTGCTGGCCTTCGCAGGTCCAAGCAGAAAATATTAGAACTCAGCTAGCCGCGGAAACCTGTGGAGTGCAGTGTATGGCACAAAAGTCTAAACTACCCTAGCCTAATCTCACCAAACGTAACACAAACGTACGTAGCATGTCTCAGCCTAAAGTGCCGAGACCACTATGAGTGGCCACCCCAGAACCAAGCAGAGCATATTAGGACACATTAGACCCCAGAAGTCCACCGAATAGCAGTGTATAGCACAAAATTCCTGGTAGCCTATCCTAACCTAACCAAACGTAGTATAACCGAACGTAACATAACTCAACCTAACATGACGAGACAACAATTGCTGGCCTCCACAAAGACAAGCAGAATGCACTAGT
>NW_017091746.1:0-476 GCF_001483705.2 Eufriesea mexicana
TCGATCCATACAGCCGTACATACATACATCCACACATCCACACACACATCCATACATCCATCCGTCCATACATCCATTCATCCATAAATCCATCCACCCATACACTCATCCATCCATACATACACCAATTCATACATCCCTACATACATAATTACAAACATCCATACATACATCAATGCATACATCCTTACACTCATCCATTCAAGCATCCATACATACATTCGTTCTTCCGAACATCCATACATCCATTCATCCATCCACACATCCATACATCCATGCATCCGTACATCCATACATTCGTACATCCATAAATCCATTCATACATACATTCGTACATACTTAACTCAAATACATCTATACATTCAAACATCCTTCCATACATACATCCATACATTCATTCATTCATCCCTCCATACGTCCATCCATCCATACATCCATACATCCACACACACATACATCCACATATCCATCCAACC
>NW_017091747.1:0-477 GCF_001483705.2 Eufriesea mexicana
GTGATCTGTGTTTTAATTAGTTTGCCGGTTTTTTCCCGATTTTAACCGGTCGTTTATGAAAGACAGTGGCGAATGTGACAGGCCGTGGAAATCTGTTACGTCGTTTGACTTTCATCGCTTATATCTTCGGAATCTCTTCAGATTTTCGCGATTTTCCAACTCAATTGCGTGCAGTGATCTGTGTTTTAATTAGTTTACCGGTTTTTCCTGATTTTAACCGGTCGTTTATGAAAGATAGTGACGAATATGACTGTCCGCGAAAAGTTTTTGCGTCGTTTGACTTTCATCGTTTATATTTTCCGAGTTTCTTCAGATTTTTACGATTTTCCAATTTAATTATGTGGAGTCATCTGTGTTATAATTAGTTTGCTGTTTTTTTCCCGATTTTATCCGATCGTTTATGAAAGATAGTGCCGAATATGACTGGCCGCGATACGTAGGATGGCTACCTGTATTTGGTTTGTCGAATGAATTTTC
>NW_017091748.1:0-477 GCF_001483705.2 Eufriesea mexicana
ATCTGCATCGCACGCATGTTCACTGATATGCTGGCGGTGACATCCGTCGCTCCGCTGTGTTCTGCAGTCCGAGATGACCTTCACCATTGGTCTTGTAACCAACCACCAATTTCCCTTGCCATCGCGGGAAATCTCGTGCCTCGCAAGATTAAAAGGCGGCGGAGGACTAACCTAGGGCGCTAGGTCGCAACGTACACGATTTTCTCGGGAACTTTGCGATAGACGATCTCTCTGTGTCTCTTTTGAGCGGCAAGTTGCATTGTACCTGTCTGGTGCAAGACGTTTGACCGAAGTACAATGGTATACGTTAAACTGCTGTGAAAAGAACTTCGCGATGACCTGGTACTAGTTAGTAACTTAAGCTTGGGTCGCGTTTGATATTTGTGCGCAATCGACGGATTCGACGCGAATTTCGCAGTTTGCAAGCAGGTCCTTAATGAGTCTAACTGGTGACAGACATCTCGTCGTGTTTGGTAA
>NW_017091749.1:0-477 GCF_001483705.2 Eufriesea mexicana
ACGTCATAACACACGCTACGCCTCGTAACCCCGTGTCGTGTATTTCTTTATTTGATTAATCGATGCTGCAGCACCTGTCGCGATAACCATCGGGGTACTTCAAACTGTGTACAATGTGCACGTGGATGATATATCTTACTTTGCTCGGGGCTCGTTACCATCGAAAAACCACCATATTCCCAATTCTTTCCTCCTTCAATTTCTCTCTCATTTTCTCTGGTCTGTTTCTGCTCTGCATTCCATGCTTTTGTCCTCGAGCAGTGACTGTGTATTTAGAAAACTAGTATGTGAGTACTATGTGTGTATATAGAAAACTACTATGTGACTACTATGTGTTTATTTAGAAAACTAGTATGTGTGTATTTAGAAAACTACTATGTGATTACTATGTGAGTACTATGTGTAGATTTTGAGAACTAGTATGATAGCACTATGTGTGTATTTAGAAAACTACTATGTGATTACTATGTGACTACT
>NW_017091750.1:0-477 GCF_001483705.2 Eufriesea mexicana
TCTCGACTACCCACATTCTGCCTTTTGTCTTCTCTGCCTTCCCGCGCCCTCGCATCCTTACTTAAAACCAAAACTCTCTTTTTTCATACATGGACTCTCTTTTTCGATCACTCGATACAGTCATGGATATCTGGTCAAAAGGATTCTTTAGCGCTATCGTGTATTCTTTCTCCCGCATCCTAGATATCGCCATGAACGCTCGAGTCGAACCCGATGCCATTGTTTATTATTCCTCGATTTTCGAAAAGGGGCCCCATGCGTTCCCTTAGGAGTAAGACCGCACACCCATTCGTCCCGCTATCACTCTTAACCCTTTGCACTCAAGAGGTGCCACTCAGTCACCATTTCGTAAAATTTGGAAGATCAGTATTAATTAATATATCAAATTTAACGTAATGTTAACAGTGTGCAAGGTATAGAAATCAAATAATTCTACAATTCTTTATTTACTGCTGAAAAAAGTATCGTCAGTTTTTT
>NW_017091751.1:0-477 GCF_001483705.2 Eufriesea mexicana
GTGAAGCGCAGCAGTCCATCGAAAAAATATCTATACCACGAAAGTCAAAGCAGTCCAAACCTATCTCGACCGATCATATCCAAATCAAACGTAGCCTGAGAAAGCCTAACTTGCCGAGGCAACTATTACGGGCGTCCTCAGAATCGTGCGGAGTACAGTAGAGTAATGTAGGGCGTAGAGATTCTCTGAATAGCGGTGTAGAGCACAGAAGTCGAAGCTGACATATACTAACCTAACCAATCGTGACATTACCATGCGTAGCGTAACACGTCCTGTCGTGTCGGGACCACTGGGTCCCCAGAGTCGAGCAAGGAATAGTAGAGCGCAGTAGAGCGCTGCAAGCTAGCATATAGCAATATATAGCACGGAAGTGAAAGATATCCAGACCTACCCAGACCAAACCTAACCTAACCGAACGTGATCTAGCTCAACCTAGGGTGCCGCGGCCAGCATTGCTGGCCTCCACAGAGCCAAGAA
>NW_017091752.1:0-477 GCF_001483705.2 Eufriesea mexicana
ATATTATGTTTGGTTGCGTTGGTTCTGGTTAATTTTGGTTAGGTTAACTTTGACTTTCGTGCTGAACAGTGCTATTCGGAATATTCCTGTGATTTACTGTGCTCTACTACATTCTGCTTGGCTAGGGGGGGGGGGCAAGGAACGGTGTTCGCTGCACGTCAAGTTGAGTTATGCTACGTTTGTTTTGGTTAGGTTTGGTCAGGCTATGCAAGGGTAACCACCGCTTTTGTGCTATTCACTGCAGTGTGGTGGATTTCTGCGATCTGCTGTCCTCTAGTATACCCTGCTCGGCTCTCGGGATGCCGGCGACAGTGTTCTCGGCACTATAGATTGAACTATGCTACGTTCGGTTATGTTACGTATGGTGAGGTTAGGATGGGATAGTATAGACTCTTGCGCAATACGCAGCTATTTGCGAATTTCTGCGCTCTCCTGCGCTCTAGTAGATTCTGCTTGGCTATGGGGAGTCCAGCAGTG
>NW_017091753.1:0-472 GCF_001483705.2 Eufriesea mexicana
TTCTATTTGCGTGCTATGCCGCTCAAGTGCTGTAGAATCTGTATGGAGAATGCAATTTTAATGACATCTTCCACTAATATGGTGGTGAGCTTCCTTTCTTGCATAAATATGGGCGAAAGATTCTACTGGTCTGCTATAGCCATTGCAATGATATAGGATGTGCCTAGCAGATTCAATTTTATTGAAATTTTCGAATAATATTGTGGTGAGTTATCTTCCTTGTATAAGTAAGAAAGAAAGATACTATTGGCGTCCTATAGCCATTGCAATGCTCTGGAATCTGGCTGGAAAGTTCAATTTTATTGAAAGTTTCGACCAATATCGTGGTGTGCTAACTTTATTGCATAAATAAGGAGGAAAGATTCTATTGGCGTGCTATAGCCGCTCAAGTGCTGTTGAATCTGTCTGGAGAATTCAATTTTATAGACATCTTCCACTAATATTGTGGTGAGCTGCCTTTCTTGCATAAATA
>NW_017091754.1:0-477 GCF_001483705.2 Eufriesea mexicana
CCGAACACAACGAAGCGTAACATATCTGAACGTAAGTGCTGCGACCACTATATCTGGCCTCCCTCGAGTCGAGTCGAGTATAGTAGAGAACTTTAGAGCATAGGAATTGACAGAATGTCAATTTATACCACGAAAGTCGAAGCCGCCAAACCAAACCTAACATAATCTAACCAAACGTAACCTAACACAAACTAACGTGACGAGAACAATACTGCTGGCCTCCGCAGAGTCAAGCAGAACATACTAGAGCAGAATAGAGCGCAGAAGCACACCGAATTACTGTGTGCAGAACAGAAGACAAAGGTATCCTATCCCAACGCAAACAAAACCGAACATAACCGAGCTAAACCTAGCACAACCTAAACCGCCACGGCCATTATTTCTGGCCTCGCAATAGCAAAGCTGAGCATGTCAGATGACAGTAGTGAGCAGAAACCCATCGGGTAGCAGCTTATAGCGCAGAAGTCAAAGCTATCC
>NW_017091755.1:0-477 GCF_001483705.2 Eufriesea mexicana
AGCTTTTCTGATTGCGGCACGTTAGGCTGAGATAGGTTACGTTTGTTTTTGTTACGATTGGTTAGGTTAGGTGAGGATAGCTTTGACCTAACTGATATAGTCTGTTATTAGGTGGATTTCTGCGCCCTACGGTGGCCTATTCCTTTCAGCTACGCACTGGGAAGCCGGCAATAGTGGTCTCAGCAAGTAAGGTTGTGTTACGTTACGTTTGGTTGTGTTACGATTGGTTGGGTTTGGAGAGGGTAGCTTTGACATTAGCGCTATAGACTGCTATCAGGTGGATCTCTGCGCCCTACACTGCCCTAACATGTGCAGTTTGCCGTCAGGAAGGCCGACGGTAGTTCTGTCGGCTCCTTACGTTCAGTCACGTTACGTTCAGTTAGGTTGGGTTAGGCTATGTTTGGCTAGGCTAGCTTTAACTTTCCTGCTTTACGCTGCTATTCGGTGGATTCCTGCGGTCCACTGTCCTCTAGTAAC
>NW_017091756.1:0-477 GCF_001483705.2 Eufriesea mexicana
GAAAATTGTAAAGTACGGCATACTTGTGAGAGCAGTCTGTGAAGCTCACACGGGATACATTTGTAATTTTGAAGTGTATGCTTGCCAAAGAATGAAATTGGAAAACACTATTCTAGAAGTTATTGATCCTTATAAAAATATTTGGCATCACATTTATCAGGACAATTATTATAACAGTGTCCATATGGCTGAAGTTCTCCTGCAAAATAAAGTACGGGTATGTGGGACCATTCGGAAAAATAGAGGTCTTCCTCAATGTCTTCAAAAAATAACCCTTTCAGACGGTCAAGCTACATTTCGTAGAAAACACGATATTTTGTTACAAATATGGAATAACGGTAAACGAAATGTAAACATGATATCGACGATACATTCGGCGCGAATAATGGAATCCGGAAGCGTAAATAGAAGATCACACATTGTTCCGTCGTGGAACAAGGAAGACCCGTTACGGTCTTCCAACAGCCAGGTCTTAGG
>NW_017091757.1:0-477 GCF_001483705.2 Eufriesea mexicana
GCTGCTGCCCCTGCATTACTCTGCTCTCTGATGACGCAAATAGAAATGCAATTTGGAATCATCAGCGTGAAATACCGCTATGGCTAGTGCTATTTGCTATTGACAGAACGGTGCATAGAACATCTACCAACAGTGCGCTGCAGCCGATGGTTTAATCTGTTCAATGATGATTAAAATCCTATAGCAATACTATAATGACAATGTAATGATCCGCTATCCCTCGAAACGTTAACAATTTAAAACACAATACTGATTACAGCCATCATGAATGCACTGCAGCCGTTGGATTACTCTGTTCACTAATGTCTCAAGTTCCACAACAAGTCAAGGATGACCAAGAACAGGACAATATTCTCGCCATATATTAACAATTGGCAGCAGAGCATATAGCACTGACATCATCACTGTACTGTAGCCGTTGGATTAATTATGTTATAGATGATACATGTTCCACAGCAAATCCAGAATAATCATAGA
>NW_017091758.1:0-477 GCF_001483705.2 Eufriesea mexicana
TACAGTGGATTTCTGCCCCCTACTGTGCTCTAGTATATTTTGCTTGGATTTGGAATCGCCAGAAATAGTGGTCCGGGCGCGTTAGGTTGCGGTAGGCTACGTTCGCTTATGTTACGTTTGTTCAAGTTAGGTTAGAATGGATTGGACTTTTGTGGCAAACACTGCTATTCGGTGGACTTTTGCCATCTACTGTGCTCTAATATGTGCTGCTCGTCTCTCGGCTGGCCAGTATTGGTGGTCTCCGCACTTTAGGTGTAGTTAGGCATTGGTTCGTTAGGATAGGTTCGGAAGGCTTGGCTAGGATTTCCCTGACGTTTGTGCTGTTCACGGCTGTCCTGCGGATATCTGCTCTCTTCGTAGCTCTACTATACTCTGCTCGATTCGAGGGAGCAAGCAATATATATCGTGGCAAGCTATGTTGGGTTAGCTGTCGTTTGGTTGTCCTAGGTTATGCTAAGTTTGGTCATTGCAGCTTTG
>NW_017091759.1:0-477 GCF_001483705.2 Eufriesea mexicana
AGACATCCATGGAATAGCAGTGTATAGCGCGAAAGTCGAAGTTACCTTATCTTAACCTGAACAACCGGAACACAACCAAGCGTGACATAACACAACCTAGCGTGCCCAGACCAGTATTGCTGGCCGCCCAGTGGCAAGCAGCATATACCAGAGCACAGTAGAGCGCAGAAATTCTCCGAAAAGCAGTGTATGTCACGAAAGTCAAAGTTATCCAATCTTAACCTGACGAAACGTAACCAAACTGAACGTTGCCTAACTCAACCTAACGTGTGGACTCCACTAATGTTGGCCTCTCCAGAGCCAAGCAGAGCATATTAGAACACAGTATGGCGCAGAGATCCACCGAATAGCAGAATAGAGCACAAAAGTCAGCGCTATCCTCTCCTACGCTGAACAAACGTAATATAACCAAACGTAGCATAAACGAACTATCGTGACGGGACCGCTACTACTGACGTACCCTGAGTCAAGCAGAGT
>NW_017091760.1:0-478 GCF_001483705.2 Eufriesea mexicana
CCAAGCGGATCATATTGCAGCAATATGGAGCACAGAAATCCATGGAATAGCGGTGTATAACACTAAAATCAAAGCTATTCTATACGGACCCAACCAAACGCATCTTAACCGAACGTACCCTGCCTCAAACTAACGTGCAGAGACCACCATTTCTGTCCACCCCCCCTCCCCCGGCGGCCAAGCAGAGCGTACTAGAGCACAGTTGAGCGCAGAAATCCACCGTATAGCAGTGTGCAGCGCAAAAGTGAAAGGTATCAAGCCATAACTTCTCCTAACCTAACTTAACCGAACGTAGCATAACTCAGCAGACCATGCGGAGACTAGTATTGCCGGCCTGGCCGGAGCCATGCAGAGCACACGAGATCTACGAAGAGCGCAGAAAACTACCGCGTAGCAGCGTATAGCACGAAAGTTGGAGCTGTCCTAGCCAAACTTAGCCTAACCACACCTAACCAATCGTAACATAGCACAACCTTAT
>NW_017091761.1:0-478 GCF_001483705.2 Eufriesea mexicana
GAAGTTGTGTACGCATGCGCGACTTTTGCGCAACTGCTCCTGCGCAGACGTCCATCATGGCTTTCGTATTACCGCGTATTTTCTCGAGTGTTTTGAAGAAATTTCAAGAAACGAATAGGCGTTTTCATGCATCCGACTGGAGATAACATAGAGCAGAGAGAACAAGGCATCTTTTCCATGTGTAGTTAATTTCCAGATGCATAGTTACGGTGGAACGACATACGAAAGGTGAGTCGATCGTTTAATGATTTGTTTGGCGTTCTGTTGCGTCGTACGATGAACGATTGGAAACGACACATGACGCCAATTGTACTTTAGCATTTTCTTCGCGAGCACAGCGATCACGATTACGTATACATATCTTTAGATTAATATTTCATTTTAAATTGTGGAGTAGGAAAATGGATAAGAGAGCGGCAGAAATGACAGATTGAAAAATTTTATTGTGGGCATTACGAAATTGCATAATAATTTTGTA
>NW_017091762.1:0-478 GCF_001483705.2 Eufriesea mexicana
AACTCAAGCTAACGTGCCGTGGGCTCTATTGTTAGCATCCCCATAGCCCAGCAGAGTTCAGTACAGCGATATAGAGCGTAGAAATCAACCGAAAAGCAGTGTATATCACAAAGACGACTCTATCCTGTCTTAACCTATCCAATCGTAACATTAGCAAAGGTAACATAACTTAACCTGACGTGCCGAGGCCAATGTCTCTAGAGGCAAGCAAAATATATTAGGACACAGCTGAGCGCAGAAATCCATCGAATATCAGTGAAGGGCACAAAAGTCTATGCCGCCTATTCTAACCTAACCAAACATAACACAAGCAAACGAAATCTAATTTGACTTAGCATCCCTCCTCCACGATTGCTGACCACCCCAGAGCCAAGTAGAGCATTCTAGGGCAGCGTATAGCGCAGAAATGCACCGAATGGCAGTGTATGGCTCTAAAGTCAAAGCTATCCCCTCCCAACCTAACCAATCCTAACATAGC
>NW_017091763.1:0-478 GCF_001483705.2 Eufriesea mexicana
ATTATGTATAAAATAATATAGCATTACATTAAAAAAATATAGCTTGACCTTGATGTCTTATCATTCACATCCTCAACAAAGAAGACATTCATACCACATATATATTCCCCTTTATACCAAACAATTTTCCTCTATCTATCTTTGTTTACGAGATATTCTATCGAGTCCAGATAAATTGGGTACCCTGTAGAGCTGATCTAAAGAGACTCTAGATGATGACAGTTTCAAATGAGATAGACAATCAAGGACAGCAATTTTGGAATTTAAGATATGTGCAAAGATGAAGTCAAACATCATTTGTCGATGATTCACATAGTGACATTGACATTAGAACTACCTAGAAGAAGAAGAAATCAAAATGACATGTTTCAGGTACTTAAAATTGGTATTTCCTGAGAAGAGATACAGCTACTTCGCACAAAATTAATTTTGACTTTCATTCAAATAGAAATTTGATTATATATACCTATCTATCCCC
>NW_017091764.1:0-478 GCF_001483705.2 Eufriesea mexicana
AAGTCGTAGCTACCCAAGCCCAACTCGAAACATCAGAACATAGCAAAACGAACCGTATAAAAACCCAACGTTCCGGGAACGCTATTTCTGCCCACCCAGGATCCAAGCATGTCATGCGAAAAGAGAGTAGTGCGCAGAAATAGAGCGGACTGCAGTGTACAGGACAAAGTTAAATTTACCTTAAACAAACTTATCCCAACCCCACGTAACCGAACACAACCTGACTGCACACAACGTGCAGAGACCACTATTGCTGGCCTTCCCAGAGCCAAGCTGAAAACACTAGAGCACTGTAGAGCGCAGGATTCCACCTAACAGCAGACTATTGCACTTAAGTCAAAGCTATTCTCTTCTAACCTAACCAATCGCAACATGGCAGGACGTAACCTGACACATCCTAACGTGCCGCGGCCTCTATTGCTGGCCACCCCACAGCCAAACAGAGCACATTAGTGCAGAGTTGGACGAAGAAGTCCAT
>NW_017091765.1:0-478 GCF_001483705.2 Eufriesea mexicana
GAGATCAAATAATCAACGTCTGCAACCGAGCAGGCTTTAACTTATGTCAGTGTGCGGCAATCGAGGAGCGACTCGTGGAAACCTTGGAGGACAAAACAAATGACCGACTGTTACGACTTGATCTGCTGCTTTAATATCTTAAACTCTCTCAAGTTAAATAACGATTTCCGCAAAAACCACAAAAACTTCTTCCTCACGAATAACTCCAACGTTAACGAAAAAATATCCCACAAACCTCTAGTTCGTTATCTTGGAGCCTACATAGACTTTAGTCTGAGCTTCACCCGGCATGTTGACATTCAAATCGAGAAAGCACAAAAAGCCTTCCTAGCTTCTAAAAATTTGCTTTACTCCAAAGTCCTGGACAAATCCGTGAAACTCCTTTTTTACAAATTGCTAATCCGTCCTATACTCACTTACGCGGCCCCCGTCTGGTTCAACATAAATGCAACCACGATGGAAAAACTACGAAAATTTG
>NW_017091766.1:0-478 GCF_001483705.2 Eufriesea mexicana
AGTACGAATGTCAAAGCTATCCTAGTCATACATAACCTAACCTAGACTTACCAAACGTAGCCTAACTCAACCTAACGTGCCACGACCACTGCTGCTGGCCTCCGCAGATTCGAGCATGCTATAGTGCAGCAACGTAGATCGCAGAAATAGGCCGAACAGCAGCGTATAGCACTGAAGTCGAAGAAACACTTACCAAACCTATCCTAACCTAACATAACCGAACGTAACGTAACCCAACCTAATGTGCCAAGACCACTATTACTGGCTTCCACAGAGACAAGCAGAACTTATTACGGCACAGTGGAGCGCAGAAATTCTCCGCATTGCAATGTACAGCAAAAAGTCAAGGATTTCCTGACGTAAAATGTCCCAACCTAACCAAACCAAATTTAGTCTAACTCAACATAACTTGCCGAGACCAATATTACTGTTCCCCTAGAGCCAAGCAGAACATATTAGAGCGCAGTCGAAGGCAGAA
>NW_017091767.1:0-478 GCF_001483705.2 Eufriesea mexicana
GCCCATTGCATTATATTTCCAAATATTAGGATTGACCGATGACGCAGGGAATGTTAGTAAGCATTCGATTTATGCTACTGGCCATGCAATACGAGTAAACTACATGACCTAAGCACATTGCACTCATCTCTCAATGTGTACCTATCCTAACTCCACGTGTACCAATAACAATTTCCTATGTCTCCTTCGATTGTTGCGTTGTTTGTTACAAATGTGAACCTATATTGTATCATGTTGCTTCATAGTAATGAAGTAGATTGAAATGTGGATTTAAAATAAAATATTGCTGTTCTTCTTCAATTTTTCATGTTTGATGAAAATTTGTGAGCATGTATATGTACATGCTACATATAACAGATGATATATGCACATATATATAATTTTTCTTTTCAAACGGAATATTACTTGAAGCATATAAAATCAAAAATTGAATTTTCAGTACTTTTTTTCACCTTTTTAGATATAACTTTGTAATAAT
>NW_017091768.1:0-478 GCF_001483705.2 Eufriesea mexicana
CATAACAGATGGCGCGTGAAAAACGGGAAAACTTGTGAGCGATATGCAATGTATTAATTTAAAGTAGGCCGCATCCCAGCAACATTGTCGCATCCGTGTAAACGGGCCTTACAATCCCGCGAAACTTCCACTGTTAGAGTTGCAGTGTTCGAGACAACACAGCTACATCGAGTGTACAAATCCCGAAGTCGAAATTCGAAAAACTCGCATCGCTACAGCGCCTATCGTTTGCTAGAGCCCGGAATTGACTCTAACTCGAGCAAAGATTTTTGTCAACCGAATGTTTAACCTCAATTTTCTCAGAATACCGTTTTTGACCATCGTGGACATCATAACAAAAGAACCGAAGTTCCAATTGTGGTAGTGGTTGTCATAGAATGTGTGGTACGAGTGTCAGGACCGTTTGTGTGGAAGGATGTGTGTGTGACGAGTATGACAGAGAGTCGCGAAAAAACAATCAGTAGGTAAATGACAGTCA
>NW_017091769.1:0-479 GCF_001483705.2 Eufriesea mexicana
AAACACACTCGAAGTCAATGAGATCGTATATGAGAAAGCTAATATTATTCAGCATAAAAATAAAATTGAACGACAATAAATTAAGAATAACAATTACAGAAATGATAATAAAAATTAAAATCAATATTTTCTTATAGGAAAATATTAAAGATGAAGCGAAAAACAGTATTACGTATTAATAACATTAATAATACGCATAATCATAGTCATAATAATAATAATACGCATAATCAATAGTACTCATTAATAATACGCATAATCAGCTGCAATATCTATGATCTATAATTATTATTGAGACATTTGAATTGCATCAGCTGCTGGGAATTACCTTTTACGTGTGCATCTCAGAAAATAGTACTACAGGAAATAACTTCGTTATTCTCAATTCAGACGAAACAGATACAACAGAAAAGTAGATATTAAAGTACACAAATGAAACGTAACAGTAATTTTCGTTCTGTCTCAAACAGATTTTTCCG
>NW_017091770.1:0-479 GCF_001483705.2 Eufriesea mexicana
AAGCTCTTCTCCCCTAACCTAAGCAATCGTAACAGAACCAAACGTAACATAACTGAACCTATCGTGCCATTACCGCTATTGCTGTCCTCCCCAGAGTCGAGCATAATATACCGGAGTGCAACAGAGCGCAGAAATCCATCCTATCGCAGTGCACAGCACGGATGTTGAACCAATCCTGACAAAACTTAGCGCGACCCGACCCAGCCGAAGTTTGCCTGAGACATCATAACGTGCCGCGACCATAATCGGTGGCATTGACAGAGTGAAGCTGAAAATATTGAAACACTGTAGGGCGCAGAAGTCCACCAGAAAGTAGACAATAGCGCTAAAGGCATATCTATCCTCTCCTAACCTAGAGAATCGTAGAATGACCGACCTTACCCTAACCAACACTGACGTGACGCGACCGCTACTTTTGGCATCCCCATAGTCAAGCGTAACACACCATTGGAGAGTAGACCGCAGAAATCCAAATAATC
>NW_017091771.1:0-479 GCF_001483705.2 Eufriesea mexicana
TTTCTGACAATTTTTATCATATGTTTCGTTTTGTTCCCTACTATATGAATATATCAGCAAGAAAAGCGTGTTCAACTATCCAGGGCCGGCGCAAGGCAGGTTCAGTGTGTTCACCGGAACCCGAACCCGCGTTTTGAAAGGCCCCACGGTCTACGAAAACTCGTCAGACATTTTGCAAGGCCCCCAGAATAGTAGATTGAATATTTGGGTGTGTGTAGAAAATACAATCGCATAATCCATTAATCGATTATGGATTAATTGGATATAGTACAACTTGCTGTACATTGACACGAGTGCAAATTTCCTCTTCCATCTTTGCATTGAAATATTTCGATGCAGTGTGTTCTAAACGTTGACATTAAACGATGACATTAAAGATTGATACGACTGCCACACGGGTGCGGAAGGTATTAGGAGTTAAGGAAATCCCCCAATTAGAAAACACCGATTTTGATTAACTTTTTACAGATTTAAATGTG
>NW_017091772.1:0-479 GCF_001483705.2 Eufriesea mexicana
TCTTGCGCTTTACGCAGCAGCGCCGCGGATTTCTGTGCTCTACTGTGCTGTAGTCTACACTGTTTGGCTTTGGGGAAATCAGCAGTAGTGCTGTAGGGCGGTTAGGAGGACTTAGGTTACGTTCGTTCATGTCACCTTTGGTTAGGTTAGGCAAGGACTGCTTTGAGTCTTGCGCTGTACATTGCTTCTCGGCGGATATCTCCGCTCCACAGTGATAAACTATGCTCTGCTTTGCTCTGTGGAGGACAGCAATGCTGGACGCGGCTAGTTAGATAGAGATACGTTTCGTTCGGCTAGGTTAGGTTAGGATACGTTTGTTCGGGGTATATTCGGCTTTTGTGATATTCACTGCGACGCGGTCGGTTTCTACGCTCCACTGTGCTCTAGCATATCCTGACTGGCTCTGCGGAGGCCAGCAATAGTTGTCTCGGCACTGTAGGTTGAGTTAGGCTACGTTTGGTGTGGTTAGGACAGGACAG
>NW_017091773.1:0-479 GCF_001483705.2 Eufriesea mexicana
ATCGAATAAAAACCACTGATTCTATTAGAGAAGAGCCCGTTCTATCGAGTGATAATGAAAAATAAAAATCAAAAATCGAAGTTTCATAGATCTAAGACACGAGAGATAATGTCTCGCCACGACCTGTCACACGCATCTACCTTCGGCACAGTATTTAGAAAAAAAAAAGGCGAGAATCGGAAAAAAACCACAGACTTTATTAGAGAAGAGACTAATCTAACGAGTGATGTAAAAAAATCCTAATCAAAAATCGGATTTTGGGAGAGCTAAGCCACAAAAGGTAACGACGCAGTACGACCTGCTATACCCTTTCACATTCGGCACTGTATTGAGAAAAAAAACGACGAAAATCGAATAAAAACCACTGATTCCATTAGAGAAGAACTCGTTCTATCGAGTGATAATGAAAATTCAAAATCAAAATTCGAGGTTTCAAAGAGCTAATCCACGAGAGATAACGACGCAGTACGACCAGCCAC
>NW_017091774.1:0-471 GCF_001483705.2 Eufriesea mexicana
CATTCTATATCAATGCGATGGCTATAGCACGCCAATAGTATCTTTCCTCCTTATTTATGCAAGAAAGTTAGCTCACCGCAAAATTAGCGGGAAATGATAATAAAATTGTGTTTTGCAGCCACGTTCTAAAGCATTGCAATTGCTACAGCTCGCCAATAGTATCTTTCCTCCTTATTTATGCAAGAAAGATAACTCACCACGATATTAGTCGCAAATGTCAATAAAACTGAATTTTCCAGGCTGATTCTACTGCATTGCATTTTCTATATCATGCCAAAAGTATCTTTCTCCTTACCTGTGAAAGGAAGTTAGCACACCACGATATCAGTCGAAAATGACAGTAAGATTGAATTTTCCATCAAGATTCTGTAGCATTGCAAAGGCTATAGCACGCCATAATACCTTTCCTGCTTACTTATGCAAGGAAGTTAACTCACCATAATATTAGTCGAAAATATCAATAAAATTGAA
>NW_017091775.1:0-479 GCF_001483705.2 Eufriesea mexicana
AGAAACGTACCACAAGATTGAACAACAAAAGCAAGAGCAAATGTGACAGTAGAATCACTATTTTATGTGTAATTCTAAAATAACGAACTGTCCTCATAATGCAGGTGGCGGAACAGCCAGCAGGCCCTGAATTTAAAAGACCTCATTAAAAGAATGCAAGGAAGTTCGCTACCTTTGAAAATGTCCCACGACATATTGCAGCCGCCATTTTAAATTGCGAATTACACGCCATGGCGTTCATCAGGTGCAAGAATCAATCTTTTTTTCTTTCTGTCAAACACGTATACAGGACAAACCTGTCACTGGACATAAATTTGAAGATTCGTCACTCGTTTGTATCCCTTTCATTATTGCCATAGTTGAAATAGTATTAACATAGATTAGAATCATTAATAAATTAATAACAGGGCATTTTATTATCACCAATGTGGTATATGAAATTCCACACTCGGGCAATGGCATTTATCCTTGTTAAAGGG
>NW_017091776.1:0-479 GCF_001483705.2 Eufriesea mexicana
TTTAATTCTTATTCAAAATATTATAATTAATTTAGAAAGCTTTATGTCATATATTTAGGCTTATGCACTTTTTATATTAATACTTATATGTTATTCTGAAAATTAAAATTAAAAACGAGAAATATAATTTTCCATTCCATTGTGTGTCTTTAAAACCTTGACTTTTATTAGTTTCTTTAAGTTTAATAAATTTCAGAACTAATTTATTGTGTTATATATATAATATTAATAATTTATCTCTTACATTATTAAATTCAATTGCATTAATAGTTTTGTGAGTACGAGATATTATTCGTGAAAGTGTTTATCAAGGAATACGTACTAATTATATTAGAAATTTTTAAAATTTTAGAGTAATTTTATTTATTCTATTAGAGTCATTTTTATTTATTTCATCCTCTTATCCTTTTTGCATATATCTTTTTCACCATCAATTGAAATTTATGTTGTATCACAAACAAAAGGAATTTTTGTGCTTC
>NW_017091777.1:0-479 GCF_001483705.2 Eufriesea mexicana
TTAGGTTGGGCTTGGCTATGTTTGGTTAGTGAAGCTTAGGCTTTCGTTCTATACACAGTCATTCGGTGGATTCCAGCCCCCCACTGTGCTCTACTATAATCTGCTAGAACCTTGAGAGGCCCGCAATAGTGGCCGCGGCACGTTAGGTATCGTCTGGCTACGTTTGGTTAGGTTTAATCTGTTCGGGTTAGGTGTGGATATCTTTTACTTTTCCGCCGTATACTGCGATTCGATGGATTTCTGCGCCCTACCCACGTCTAATATATTCCCCTTAGCTCTGGGAGGCCAGCAGATGTAGTCCCGATATGTAAGTTTGAGATAGATGGCGTTTGGCTATGTCACGTTTGGTGAAGTTTGGGCAGGATAGCTTCTTCTTTTGTGTTATGCACCTCACTTCGGCGGATTTCGAGGCTCTATTGTGCTCTAGTACATCCTGCGCGGCTCTGGGGAGGACAGCAGTATTGTTCTCGGTACGTGAG
>NW_017091778.1:0-479 GCF_001483705.2 Eufriesea mexicana
CCCCCCCCGCCGTAGGTACATGGTCGCTAACGAAGGAGGAGGTCTAACGCGTTAACACATCCGGCAGTGTGCGCGCCGCTCTGCGCCGCAGCGCTTGCAGCCTCCGCTGCCCTACGCGCGAGGAGCACGCGCGACGCCCGCGGGCCCTCTCCGCGGCCCCCTTCTGTAGCATAACTGTCTCGCAGAAGGAGGAAGCCGCACGCCACGCACCTAATCACTCCGTCATCCGCTCCACGAGGACGGAGAGTGAAAGGTTCCGACCCACCATGCGACAAAGAACCCGGCGCTCGCGAGACAACGTCGGACATTCCTCCAGCGTGTGCTGCGCCGTGTCCCGCCCTTCCCTGCAGTGATCACACCGCGCCTCACGTTCCCGCCCGATACGACACAGGTACTACCCGAAGCATCCGAGCCCGGTTAGCACCAATGTCAGGCGGAATGTGTGCCGTCTGCCGCTGCGCCCCCATGCATCCAGCACG
>NW_017091779.1:0-480 GCF_001483705.2 Eufriesea mexicana
AGTTAAGTGCACGTATACTCGGTGAATGTTCTAAGTCGATTTTCTCAATAACGAAGCTTCGAATGAAAAAATTGTATTCTTCCTTTTCGATTTGTTTTTTCACGTAGAATCGCCCCCTGCTTGGTTATACTACGAATTTCCGACGCCTGTATTTATACACATATGAGAATGATTGTAGCAATACGAGGAAAACGAATAAGTATTAACAATTATCTTTTGATTCGAATGAAAGTAAGCATAAATTCTGTCAAAAGCAGCTCTCATATGTTCTCAACAATTGTAAAAATAAAATATCTGAAACAAGTCATTTTGCCCCCTCTGGTAGTTCTAGTATTAACCCATTAGCTGCCACGATCCCCATTTGAGGATTTTGGAATTTTACGTACACCACTCAGTGCCAAAAATATATTTGGTACACCTGACAGTTTAGTTTTATTCTATATATATCAGTCAATATTGTATGCAGCAAAAAGCGTGTAT
>NW_017091780.1:0-480 GCF_001483705.2 Eufriesea mexicana
AGGCCCGAAATACTGGTCTCGGCTTGTTAAGGTTAATTGGTCCACGTTTGTCTAGGTTACGTTGGGTCAGGTTTGGTTAGGATTTATTTGGCTTTTGTGCTATACGCTGCTCTTTGGTGGCTCTCTGCGCTCTGCAGTGCCCAAGTATATTTTGCTTGGCTCTGAGGATACCAGTAAGATTGGTCTCAGCGCGTTAGGTTACGTTAGCATAAGTTTGGTTGTATTACGTTTGGATGGGTTCGGAAAGGGTAGCGTTGACTTTTGCCCTCTACACTGTTGTTCGGTGGATTTCTGCTGTATACATTGCTCCGCCATACTCTGCTCGACTCTTGGGAGGCCAGTAATAGTAGTCCCGGCATGTTAGCTTGATTTGAGCTACGTTTGGCTATGTTACGTTTTGTCAGGGTATCAGAGTACAGCACTGATTTTTGTGCTATATACTGCTATTCGGTGCACTTCTGCGCTATGCTGACCTCTAAA
>NW_017091781.1:0-480 GCF_001483705.2 Eufriesea mexicana
AGCCGTGCAAAGACAAAAGTCAAAGCTATCCCATCCTAACCTAACCAAACCTTACCTAACCAAACGCAACATAACCCAACACGATGTAACGCGAACACGATTCCTGGCGACCCATGAGACAAGCAGAGTGTGATAGCGCACAAAAGGGCGCAGGATTCCATAGAGTATCAGTGTGTAGCACAATATTCCAATCTATCCAAACACAACACAGCATAAACTAAGCCAACCAAACGTTGCCTAACACAAACTAACGGGCCGCGACCAGTATGGCCGGCCTCCCGAGGATGGAGCAGAGTACAGTATTGCAATATAGATGGCAGAAATCTGCTATCGCTATCCGAAGCTAACTAGCCGTAACATAGCCAAACGCAACATATCTTAGACCGACGTGCCAATCACAATACTGCTGGCCTGCAAATAGCCAAGCGCAATATACTAGAGCACAGGAGAGCACAGAAATCTGCCGAATAGCAGTGCATA
>NW_017091782.1:0-480 GCF_001483705.2 Eufriesea mexicana
TAGCGTGCCAAGAAAACCATAGCTGACTTCACGAGGGCCACGCAGGATATAGCAGAGCACAGAAGAGAGAAGAAATCCAACGAATAACGGGGTACAGTACGAAGACGAATCTGCCCTATCCGAACATAACATAACCTAACCTGGCCAAACGTAACATAACACAACTTAACGTCATGGAACCGCTTCTGCTCCCCCCCCCACCCGGGTGCCACGCGGAAACTATCAGAACGTAGTTGATCGCAGAAAGCCACTGAATACCACTGTATAGCACAAATGTCGTAGCTATCACAACTTAACCTAACCAGTGGCAGTGTAACCAAACGTAACATAACACAATCTAACGGGCCGAGACCACCACTGCTGTCCCCCAGAGCCAAGCAGCGCATATTAGTACCACGCGAAGCTCAGAAATCCACCGTATATCAGTGTATAGCTCACAAGTCAAAGCCACCATATCCTAAAATAGCCAAACGTAATATA
>NW_017091783.1:0-480 GCF_001483705.2 Eufriesea mexicana
AATAATTCCAGCTGGCCTCTGGGAAGACCAGCAGTAGTAGTCTCTGCACGTTATGTTGAATCATGTTACGCTCGGATATGTTGGGTTAAGCTAAGTTTGGACAGGATAGCATCATCTTTTGCGCTGTACACTGCTGTTCGGTGTACTTCTGAGCTCTACTGTGCTCTTGTATGTCCTGCTTGGCCCTGAGGAGGGCATCAATAGCGGTCTCGGAACGTTAAGTTTTGTCATGCTACGATTTGTTGTATTCTGTTTGTTTGGGTTAGGATTGGGTAGCTTCGGAATTTCTGATCTACACAGCGATTATATGAATTTCTGCGTTCTACTCTCCACTAACGTGTTCTGCTTGACTCTATGGAGGCCAGAAATAGTGGTTGCGGCACGTTAGATTCGTAATGGTTATGTTTGGTTGTGTTACGTTTGGCTAGGTTAGGACGGGATGGATTTGTCTTTAGTGCTTTATTCTGCTATTAGTTGGAT
>NW_017091784.1:0-480 GCF_001483705.2 Eufriesea mexicana
CATAATTTGACGCTAATTAGTTTGTTATTGTTACTTACTTCACGATGTACGTGATTCGATAACAACAATCGGCGCGATGGTCCGACAAAATAAATATTATGAACAAAATTAGAAGTAAAATAAGAACAAAAATGGTATGAGAATGTTCCCAAGGATATTCTTTTTATAATGTGAGCATGTAATTTATAAATTAATTGCATAAAAGATTGTAATTAATGAAAAACCGATAGTATTATCGGCATTAGTTCGAACACTCCGAGTAATAATTACACGTAACTACACTATTACACGTAAATTATAATACTTACCGTTAGTAACAAATTATTATTGTTAATAACAAATTGTTCACAACGTAAATTTAAAATAAAAGTGAAAAAAAAAGGAATTATTGGTTATTACTTGAACTTGGAACGAATTTGTGTCAAAATGTAACTCTAATTTGCAAAAAGTTTATAAATTATTACACTGATTGTTTATAAC
>NW_017091785.1:0-480 GCF_001483705.2 Eufriesea mexicana
AAATACTTCACCACGTTGATAAGGACTCATAGTACCTGGATCAACATTAATGTAAGTGTCACACCTTTACACAAAAGTTTGAATATTTTTTTCGCTTTGGTTTGCGCCCAAGTGGTACTGCTGTTATTCCTTTACCTACAGATGATGCAACATCACAAGTAGTAAATATATACTTTGGATTTTTTTAGAATGAGTGCGTGATTTTAGGGAAATAGTGGAGTGCGTGTATGTATGTTCTCGCCAATACGCCAAGCATGTGTCTGCTCTCAGTCCTGAATTTATACAATGTTGCCGATGGTTGCCTTCCTGAACATTCCATCGGCCCGATGCCGATCTTCGCTTTTTAGGAATATACGAGTCCATATAATATCGTCGCCTTTGTTTGTCCGTGGTGATAGCGAGCACGTGCTGCCCGGGTACAATATAAAACGTTTATTATAAAACCTTTTTCCGTTTTGTTACTTTACACTTCTCTTCTTA
>NW_017091786.1:0-481 GCF_001483705.2 Eufriesea mexicana
TTATAATAAAACATAAGGAGAGTTATTTCATTTTAATTATATTAATTGTAGTTTGATTTTGTAAGTTGCTTTATTTTAATTACATTAATTATATTTTAATTGAACAATTATATTATTTTAACTATATTAATTGTAATTCGATTCTGTAATTTTGTTTTCGTTGCAGGGAATTATATTTTACTTGTACAAATTGCTTTATTTAAGTAGATTCGAATAATATGGTGCGTTAGGTATATGGTATCTTCCATTCTAATGGAAGATTAGTGTAATAGGGCCATAAATTACGATGATTTTCATATAATACGGTATAACAATTACACGGTTCCTATAAACAATAACACGGAACAAACTCTTCACATTTGTATAAATTCTGAGTCTTGTATAACATGGTTTTGAATAACACGGAACCAATTAAGTAAGCACGTCATTGGAATATTGACTGTATAATACTCGACTTTGTATTTTCCCCTTTTGTTTTAAA
>NW_017091787.1:0-480 GCF_001483705.2 Eufriesea mexicana
CTTCCCAGAGCCAAGCAGATTATACTGGAGCACAGTGGACTACCGAAATCCGCGGCGTTGTAGTGCAAAGCACAAGTCAAGGATATTCAGAGCAATCCTGACCAAACCTAACCAAACCAAACGTAGCCTAACTCAGCATAACGTCCCGATGCCACTATTCCTATCCATCCCAGAGGCAAGCTGAACATATCAGATCAGAGTATTGCTCAGGAATCCACCGAACAGCTGTAAATGGCACAAAAGTCAAAGCTCTCCTCTCCGAGCCAATCGAATTGTAAAATGCCCAAAAGCAACCTGATATAACATGAGGGGCAGCGATCACTATTTCTGGCCTCTAAATATTCCAGCGGAGTATAGTAGAGCAATGTAGAGCGTCGCAATATAGCGAATAGCAGTGTGCATCGTGAAAGTCGACGGCATCCTGTTCTAACGTGCCCAAACGTAATAAAACCGAACGATACATAACTTAACGTAGCGTGC
>NW_017091788.1:0-481 GCF_001483705.2 Eufriesea mexicana
GGCGTAAGCGACCGCTTCGCATTGGGCCTCTTCGGACTCTAGTTGCGCCAGCAAGTTGTCGAAAGCGAGTTCCCAGAAGCTGGGGCCTAGTACCGACACTTGCGAGCAACCCATTGTTACTGCCCTCTCCACAGATTCATGCTTCCCTGTCAGCCGGACTCTCCTATCCGTGAAGTAGATTTGCGTATGCTTGTACAAATTCTGCGCGCCGTTCCTTCGCTTCAATTCTTGGAGCACGTTATGCCGCCACACATAATCGAAGGCTCCCGAAATATCGAGTGCGATCTCTAAAATATACTTCCACTCGCCCTTCTTATCTATCGATCCTCGTAGCTTCACAATTGCTTCCTCCGACGATTTTCCATGACGGGATCCGAACTGCCGCTCAGAGGTCAGTACATGATTGTGGAAGAGTGGCGCCATCCTTTTCGCCATTAGTCGCTCCAACATCTTGCCAATTATCGAGAGCAAGCATATCGGC
>NW_017091789.1:0-481 GCF_001483705.2 Eufriesea mexicana
TTGGTTATATAGCTGTTAGGATAGGAGGGATAGCTTTGACCTTAGCTCCATAGTCTGCGATTACGTGGATCTCTGCGCCCCACTGGGCTCTAATATTTTCAGCTTTACTCTTGGAATGCCAGCAAATTGTGGTCCGGCATGTTACGTTGTATCAGGTTGCGTTCGGCTAGGTTACGTTGGACTAAGTTTGGTAATGGTAGCTTTAATTTTCGTTCTTTACACTGATTTAAGGCGGATTTCTGCGCTCGACTGCGCTCTAGTATATCCTGCTTGGCTCTGATGGGGGGGGGCAGCAATAGCGTTCTCGGCACGTTAGTTGGAGTTAGGCTATGTTGGTTACGTTTTGTGGTTGGGGTTACGTTTGTGTGGCGTTGAATTTTCAGGCATATACTGCGATTTTATGAATTTCTGCGTTCTACTCCCCACTAATGTGTTCTGGTTGGCTCTAGGGAGGCCAGCAATAGTGGTCGCGGCACGTTAG
>NW_017091790.1:0-481 GCF_001483705.2 Eufriesea mexicana
TCAGACTATAGCAGTTATTCAGAAAGTGACAGTGATGGTGATAGCAGTGATTCTTCTATAAACACTCGAAAGCCGCGGAAATTATTGCCACTGCAATATAGCGATTCAGAAAGTGATAATGATGACACCGCTGAAGTAAACATCGATACATGGTCAACATATGACAAATCAATTATTTTGGAACCTTTCGAAGGCAGCCCAGGTATAAAAATTCTCCTAAAATCTGAAGAAAGTGTAATGGATATTGTGAATTTATTTATTGGAGATGACCTTTTGGAATATTTGGTTAAAGAATCGAATAGATATCGCTATCAAGTAATCGATAAATATAAAAATATTTCAAGGACGAAGAAATGGGTGGATATTACGTTGCCAGAAATGAAAAATTTTTTAGGTCTAATTGTTGTAATGGGACAAGTAAAAAAAGAGAGACTTCACGATTACTGGTCAACTGAGCCACGCATCGAAACACCGTTTTTTT
>NW_017091791.1:0-481 GCF_001483705.2 Eufriesea mexicana
CGGAGCGTAGGAATGCTTCGATTAGCGGCGTGTAGCATAAAAGTCAAAGCTACTCTGTCCTAACATGACCAATCATAACATTGCCAAACGTAGCCTAACACAACTTATCGTGCCATGTCCACTATTTCTGGTCTCCCCAGAGTCGAGCGGGGTTTAGTAGAGCACAATACAGCGAACAAAACCACCAAATAGCGATGTACGGCAAAAAAGTCGATGATATCCTTACCCAAGCAGGCCTAAGCTGACCTAACCAAACGTTGAAAAACTGAGCCTAACGTGCCGCGACCAGTATTGCTGGCATTCACGGTGCCAAGCAGAGCATAAGAGATGAGTGTCGGGCGCAGGAATCCCTCGAATCGCAGTGTCCAGCAGAAAAGTTGAAGCCATCTGAAACTTACCATGGCTAACACAACATAAGCAAACGTATCCCACAACGACCTAACGTGCCGAGATAAATGTTGCTGGCCGCCCGTCGCCAACC
>NW_017091792.1:0-481 GCF_001483705.2 Eufriesea mexicana
ATCGATTGCTTAGAGAAGATAATATAGTATCTATTATCATTGACCAACACTACTAGTCCTATATTCAGAGCAACCAAAATTGGACTTCTAATACAGTTCACAAGGAACAAATATTTCTCAAGAAATTTTGAAATATGGATCTATCATCTGAAAACTTGGAAGCCATTAAGCAATCAACGATTTTCACAACGTGGCTATCTGTTTTTCCATTTATTTAATACCATCCATCATCCAACAGCATAGTCTTTCAATCCAAGCAACTAAAATAAAGTCGAAAAAAATTCCGTGGAAAGTTATATACCACAAAGGATCTCTGAAACGTAATCCCATAACCTGCACCATCAATTAACTAGCAATTTTCGCAACACAACCATTACTTTTTTAATTTCATGTCATCTATCATCCAACTCTGCAAGGCTACCTTAGTCAGCGATTCTCAACCCTTCTCCTCGCATAGCAATCAGCCAACATGTAATCGAAT
>NW_017091793.1:0-481 GCF_001483705.2 Eufriesea mexicana
TTGGCACTGGGGAGGGCAGCAATAGCAGTCTCAGCACATTAGCCTGAGTTAGGCGATGTTTGGCTATGTTCTATTGATTTAGGTTACGCCTATGTAGCTTTAGCTTTTCTGATATACACTGCGATTCTATGGATTTCTGCTTTGTACTCTCTGCTAGTGTGCTCTGCATGGCCTCGGGGGGGGGGCTGCAATAGTGGACGCGTTGCGTTCGGTTGAGTTATGTTACGTTTGGTTGTAATACGATTCGACACGTTAGGACAGGACAGCTTTGATTTTGGTGGTATAGTTCGCTATTAGGTGGATTCCTGAGCGCTACAGAGCTCTAATATTTTCAGCTTGGCTCTGGGAGAGCCAGCAAAAATGCTCTCAGCACGTTATGTAAAGTCAGGATACGTTCTGTTAGGATGCGTTAGGCTATGTTTGATCGGGATAGCTTAAACTTTTGTGCTGTACAGTGCTATTCGGTGGATATCTGCCCTCT
>NW_017091794.1:0-481 GCF_001483705.2 Eufriesea mexicana
CTCAACATAAGGTGCCGATAACACTATTTCTGGCATCCCCAGAGCCAAGCAGTACACACTAGGGCACAGTGGAGCGCAAGGTCCGCCGAATATCTGTGTATAGCGCAAAAATCCTAGCAAACCTCTCCTAATGTAACCAATCGTAGCACCACCAAACGTAACCGAAGGCTACCTGACGTGTCGCCACCACAATTATTGGTCTCGACAGAGCCAAGCACATAATATTAGACGACATTAGAGCACAGAAAGGCGTAGAACCGCTGTGTACAGCAGAATAGCCGAGGGTAACCAAACACAACCCAAACTAACATAACCTAACCGGACATGTCCATACTCAAGGCAACGTGCCGCGTCCACAGTTGCTGGCCTCCCCAGTGCCAAGCATACTGGAGTAGAGCACCGTAGACGGCAGGAAACCACCGAATAACTGTGTATATCCCGAAAGTCTGTGTTACCCTAACCAAACGTGACCGAACCTAAC
>NW_017091795.1:0-481 GCF_001483705.2 Eufriesea mexicana
TAATGTAACTAATAACATTAAACTAATAATACTAGTATTTATTTAGTACCTTGGTTCCCTTTCTCATAATAAGTTAAACTAGTACTATGGATCAGAAATTTTCATTTCACAGACTGTAAGTAACTTTTAAAACAATAGTTGATACGTATCTTCGTAGTTTACTTTCAGTGTCCGACGAAATGCATTTTATAACCGCCTCCTAGTTGCAGTTATGTCCTTTATTGTTGATGTCCTACTGAAAAAAATAGGTGTGAAACATATGAGAAATTTAAACTCTTAGCCCACGTTATATTGGTATAATTTCTGTTCGCTTTATATCTCCGTAGCTTAAGATGAACATTGAATATTTCCAATAGATAGCAAATGTCGTAAACTTTGAACGTAGCATTTAGCTTGACATGGTTTTCCTACAATTCCGCTTTGGATAGCGATACCAGCTACCGGGACTCACAACGTGGAGGTGGCTGCGCATCGAAACACT
>NW_017091796.1:0-481 GCF_001483705.2 Eufriesea mexicana
CTGCTTGGCCCTTGGAAGGTCAGCAGTAGTGGTTGCGGCAGATTAGGTTGCGTTACGTTACGTTCGGTTATGTTACGGATGGTCAGGTTAGGAGGGGATAGCTTTGACTTTAGTGCCATAGTCTGCTGTTAGGTGGATTCCTGCTCCCTACAGAGGTTTAATATTTTGAGTTTGGGTCTGGGGCGGCCATCAATATTAGCCTCTGCACGTTACGTTGATACATGCTACGTTCGGATGAGTTGCGTCAGGCTAAGTTTTGTCACAATAGCTTTAGCTTTTGTGCTGTACACTGCCGCTCGGTGGACTTCTGCGCTCTACTGTGCTCTATCGAGCCCTGGCTGGCTCTGGGGTGGACAAAAATAGCCTTCTCGACAGCTTAAGTTGTGTCAGGCTATGTTTGTTCGCGTCCCGTTGGTTTGGGCCAGGCTTGGGTAAATTTGACATTCCTGATATACACTGCGATTCTATGGATTTCTGCGCT
>NW_017091797.1:0-482 GCF_001483705.2 Eufriesea mexicana
TTGATTGGCTCTCTTGAGGCCAGCAATACTGGTCGTGGCACGAGAGGTTGTGTCACGTTAAGATCGGTTGTGTAACGTTTGGTCAGGTTTGAAGAGGATAGCTTCGACTTTTGTGCTCTATGCTGTTTTTCCGTGGACCTCTACACTCTACTGTGCTCCAATACGCTCCGCTTGGCTCTGGGGGAGTCGGCAATATTCGTCTCGGCACGTTAAGATTAGTCAGTGTATGTTTTGTTAAGTTCGGTTGCGTTAGGTTAGGTTAACTTCGACTTTTGCGCTGCACACTGATATTCGGTCGATATCTGTGCTCTACTGTGCTCTACCGCAATTTGTTCGACTCCGGGGATGCAAGCAATAGTGGCCGCAGTGCGATAAGGTGAGTAGTTTCGTATGCTATGTTACGTTTGGATGGGTTAGGGGAGGATAGCATTACCTTTGTGGCATACACCGCTATTCGGTGGATTCCTACGATCCACATTGCT
>NW_017091798.1:0-482 GCF_001483705.2 Eufriesea mexicana
AAAAGTGCAGCCAGTCCACAAGCACCAGTTGTCACGGTATCAAACACAAATCCGCACATGCATTGAAGAATATATATTAATTCATAGACGGGTGTTCTTTGAACGTCATAAAAGCCACTATACGTAGGATAAACCAGCAATTTTATCGTTCGATTATATTCGTCAACGTATGATCCCATATCATACTGCATGATCGTGTGATAAATTATGCCACCACTGTACATGAAAATAACACTACACATGGTCAGATGTCGACCGATTTTTCCATATTTTAACATATGCTCGCGATCTTTCTGATCCTCTACCTGTCAAGTAGTTGTTATATTTTTTTAACGGAGCTCTCGAATTTTACTTTTTAACTTGACAAATATAAATATTTACCGTTACTGACCTGCTTCCAATCAGAATATACCTGCTTGATACAGTGTTCGATTTTTGGTTTACGCATTGTTAGAACCCAATACTTCATTAAGGAGATGAAA
>NW_017091799.1:0-482 GCF_001483705.2 Eufriesea mexicana
TATATAATATGTACAAAATAAAATACAAAATATCTATATATATATAAATAAAATTTGTTTAATATACATATTATTAAAAATCATCCAGACCTCCCATACAAATTTATATAATTTGTGTAAAATAACTATACTGAATATATACATATGTCATCAAACATTATTATTAAAAACCAAAATATATTATCATATATTCAAATTTATATTGTATTCTATATATTATACAAATTCATATAATTTATTATAAACATGAATCTATATATTATTAAACTTTGTTATTAAAAATTATCCAACACCCTTATATTTATATAATTTACACAAAATAAAATTTGTGCAAAATAATAGTACTAATATGTATATGTATAGTTAAAATTTGCTTAATGTACATATTATTAAAAATCATCCAAGCCTTCCATACAAATTTTATATAATTAAGATTTGTTTAATATACATTATTATCAAACATTATTGTTAAAAATCACCCA
>NW_017091800.1:0-482 GCF_001483705.2 Eufriesea mexicana
TAAATGGCTTCTCAAAATGGCGTCAAAAACAATCTTTCACATTTTCATATCTACCAGTAGCACTTACACGCGCTTCGTAAACTAATACGAATTATCGCCTACGTATTATAAAATCCTTGCAAAGGAAGACGGAAGAAACATTCCATCCTATCGCGAGTGTGCGTGTGCACACCGATCCTCGTGATTCTGTCTAGTGAACCTACGTCAGGTGTACCTGCCGTGGCCATGTGGTTGCAAAGGGAAAAAGGGAGGAAGGTAAAGGGAGGACTAAATAAAATGGACGGCGTTGCAGAAAGATGAAGAATGTCAAACACACAGCTGGTCCCATAATACGTGACTAGCGCAGTTGATACATCATTAGCATTCGTTTCTCATCCTCCACATCGGTCCACCATGCACCATTTTTATTTCTTTCATACCGCCTCGACTACTATGGCCAAAACCTTATTGCAAGAATTCGTGCACCGCGATCGTTTCATCAT
>NW_017091801.1:0-482 GCF_001483705.2 Eufriesea mexicana
AGTGCTTCCATTGCCTTGCGTTCGGTCACGCAAGGAACGGATACTCTAGCGCGGTGGATCGCAGCGACACCAGTTTCAGGTATGGCGCGGCGGGCCACAGTGCCGGTGGTTGTAGTGCGTCTACACCCAAGTGCCCGGTTTGCGCCGGGCTTGGCCGCCCCTCCAACCACCGGCTGGGCAGCAAGGCGTGCTGCCCGCCAAAGGCAAAATGCGCGGATCGCCAGGCGCCAGTAGGCGCCGCATCCGCCTCGGCGCCCGCGAACGCCAATTAGAAAGCTGCGACCGCGAATTCCGTCTCCGCGAACGCTACCGCGGAGGGCCCGCCGACTTGCAGAGCACCGGGCCCGCAGCCGGCCCAAAGGAAGGGGGGCCAGGAGGAGGCCGCGGACACGGCCTACCTTTCACTACGTCCATGGTGATCCAGGCCAACCTGAACCACTCGCGGGCGTCGCAGGACCTGCTCCTGCAGACGCTCGTTGAGC
>NW_017091802.1:0-482 GCF_001483705.2 Eufriesea mexicana
TCCAGTAACATTGGTACCGGCTATTTAGCTTATATTAGGTAACGATTGATTTTAATACGTTTGGACAGGTTGGCTTTTCGGCTATAAGCTTCTATTCGTTGTAGTTCTACGCTCTACATCGCTCTACTATACTCTGCTCCATCCCGAGCATACCAGTAATAGCAGTCTCGGCACTATAGCTTGAGATAGATTACGCTTGTGTAAGTTACGTTTGGCTAGGGTAGGAGAGGGTAGCTTTTGTGCTATATACTGCTGTTCGGTGGATTCCTGCGCTATGCTGTTCTCTAGTATGCTAAGCCTGGCCCTGGGGAGGGCAGCAATAGTGATCTCGGCTAGTTAGGTTTAGTTATTCTACGTTTGGTTAAGTTAGGCTAGGTCAGGTTATGTTATCTTTGACTTTTGTCATATACAGTGTTATTTGGTTGCTTTCTGCACTCTACTGTGTTCTAGTGTATTCTTCTTGGCTCTGGGGGGGGGGGGGC
>NW_017091803.1:0-482 GCF_001483705.2 Eufriesea mexicana
TATTTATATAATATTTAGAATACAAATACAATACAAATAAATAAAATATCTAATGGTTTTAGAGTACTGTTAATATAAGTTTCTTTTTTTAATAACATTATAATGAATAATTATTGTAGGTATAAGACAAAATGTTGGCATCAATAATGGTAGTAATACCATTTTTTCGAATATTTTGAAATAAGGACTAGTTTTAATTTCAGTCTTCAGTATTTTAAAAAATAAATAATACACGAAAATTCACAACTTTCTTAATTTTAGGTTCTTAATTTTATTAAGCGTTTATTACTGATTTTAGTAAGTGTTTATTAGAGTATGCGAGATGAATAAAACTTTGCAAATGAACGTAATGGATATGTAGACGAGAGTTTACTTTATGTCAAGTTTTACCTGTTGCCTGTCCAGAACATATATTCCTCGTGTCCTTTACATAACAAATTTTTGATGCTTTTACAGCACAAAATTACGTATGCATACTGTGA
>NW_017091804.1:0-482 GCF_001483705.2 Eufriesea mexicana
CTCTTCCAACATGCCCAGCTTGGCTCTTGGGATGACAGCAACTGTGGTCGCGGCACGTCAGGTTGAGTTATATTACGTTCGGTTATGTCTCGTTTGGTTACGTTAGGGCAGGATAGCTGATTGATTTTTATGCTGTGCACTGCTGCTCGTGGGACTTGGGCGATCTACATTTCTCACGGATTGTGCCACGAACGCTATTTCTAGTCTCCCTTTAATCGAGCATAGTATAGTAGATCTATGGGGAACGCAGAGGTACACCGGATAGCAGTTTATAGCACAAAAGTCAAAGTCATCCTATACAAACATAGCCAAACTTGACATAACCGACCTTAGAGTAACTCAATCTAACGCGTCAGGGCAACCATTTTTAGGCTCCTCAGAGCGACGCAGAGAATATTAGATCTCAGTAGAGTGCAGATACCCACCGAATAGCATTGTATAGCACAAAAGTGAAAGCCATCCTTCCCAACGTCAATCCTAAC
>NW_017091805.1:0-482 GCF_001483705.2 Eufriesea mexicana
CATAGTCTATCCCAACATATCGTGACGCGACCACTGTTGCTGGACTCACCCCGGCCAAGCAGAATATAGTACAGCACAGCAGAGCGCAAGAATCCACCGAATATCAATGTGTACCACGAAAGTCATATCTGTCCTATCCTAAACCAAACGAGCGTAACGTAGCCAAATGTTTCCTGAAACAACGTAACAGCCCGTGACCACTATTATTGGGCTCCCCAGAGTCGAACAGCGCGTAGTAGTGCAATGTAGGGCGTAGAAATAGAACGAACAGCAGTGTACAGCACAAAAGTCCAAGCTATTTTCTCCTAACCCATCCAAACGTAATATAACCAAACGCAACATGACTAAAACTGACGAGCTGAGGCCACTATTGCTGGCTTCACCGGAGCCGGACAGAAAGTACTAGGGCACAGTAGAGCGCAGAAGGCCACCATAGAACAGCGTATTAGAGAAAGGTCACAGTCATCCTAACGTTGCCTGAC
>NW_017091806.1:0-482 GCF_001483705.2 Eufriesea mexicana
ATATATATATATATATATATATATACTAATATTTTGTTGTTTGTTTAAACATTCGGGATTCATATCAAGTCGTTTAATCATGAGTAAATGTTTCGACAATGAATAAAGAAATATCAACAATTTGAGTAATATATAAATATATAGTATAAGCAAACTAAACATGAAGCAATAGTACTTCATTCTTTAGACTCTTAGAGCTTACTCCAAAATGAACTAATTCTAAGAATTTCTTCTTTTAGGAGTTATACGTAGAAGTTTAAGAAATAAGAAGAAAAAGTGAGTAATAAACATACAATGGCAAGTACTGCTCTTTAAACATTTACTATTTCCAATTAATCTTATTTCCATGTTGAGCATATGAATATGAAGCATTAATAATATGCTTAAAGTTAAATTTAAATGTGTATACTAATTTAGATATGTATATACCGATTTTAATGATAAATAATATTATAATAAATTGAATTTTTAATTAAATATTA
>NW_017091807.1:0-482 GCF_001483705.2 Eufriesea mexicana
TTGTTAGTTGTAGCCGTGTTATTAGTTATAATCGTGTCGTTAGTTGTAGTCGTAAGTTTAGTTGATATAAATATCTATATTCGTAGTCTTTATCGTCACCGCACATTGTATTAATATTTTATGTTTAATAAATAGTAGTTATATTATTCAACAACCACCACTACCTCTACAATAATTATCGGCAATATAATTTTTGGCAGATTTAAATAATATCGGAATAATTTGTCGCGTCAAGGCTTTGTTATATATGTAATTGTTTAAAAAATGCTGGCACGTGACGTAATACGGAGTAGCTCGTTGAATTGAGAATTACTTGGAAATGTTAAACCTGGAAAAAGCTCACTGGCCGAACTTCAAGATCCTCGTAACGCGAGTCAACGTCGATCAACTCCGAACTATTCCACTTACAAGCGAGAATACTTGGATCCGTTTTGAAATCTTATAGGATAGCCCGTTGCAAGGGTGCGATCACGGTACTTTAT
>NW_017091808.1:0-482 GCF_001483705.2 Eufriesea mexicana
GCGCATGGACACGGATATTTCGGGTGCGAGATCCCGTCGCGCCAGGAGGGAACTATGGTTGCGTCGCGTTGGCGTCCTGGCAATTGCGTCGCCGCGAACTTCGGGGCGCAACGAAGTGCGAAGGGCCGGCCATCATGGTGGTCTTGGTGGGTAAAAATCTCACATAAACCCGCCCCCTTCCTTTGGGGAGCAGGGTATCTTTGCAAGATTTCTTCCACGTGAAGAAGGTGCTAGTCTGGATTAGGTTAGGATAGCTTTGACTTTTCCGCCATGCATTGCCTGTCTATTGGCATCTGCTCTCTATGCTTCTCTAATATCTTCTACTTGTCGTGGGGGGGGGGGCAGCAATGTTGGACTCGGCTCGTTAGGTTTAGTTAGTCTACGTTTGGTTACGCCAGGATTGGTCTGGTTATGTTAGGCCACAATCGACTTTTTTGCTATACACAGCTGTTCCGTGGATTTCTGAGCTGCGCAGTCCTCTA
>NW_017091809.1:0-482 GCF_001483705.2 Eufriesea mexicana
ACAACGTCGCCTATCCCAACCTAACACTGCGTAGCCTAAAAAAACATAACGCGCTGATACCACTATTGCTTTCTTTCCCAGAACCGGGATCATCATATTAGAGCGCACTAGAGTGCAGGAATTCGCCGAACGGCGGTGCATATCACAAAGGTCGGAGCTACCCTCTGCTAAACTAACCGATTGTAACCTGACCGAACGTAACAAAGCCCAACCTAACGTACCGAGAATACTTCTGCTGGCCTCCCCATCACCAAGCAAAGTGTACTAGAGGAGAGTGGAGCGCAGTAGTCAATAGGATGGCAGTGTATAGCAGAATGGTCAAAGTTATCAGCACCTAACAGATGAGAACCTACCCAAACGTGGCCTAATACAAGCTAAGGTGCCGAGATCACTATTACTCTCCTCCACAGAAGAGAATAGGGTATAGCAGAGCTATGTAGAGCCTGGAAACCTCCGAATAGCAGTGTATTGTGCAGAAGTCA
>NW_017091810.1:0-483 GCF_001483705.2 Eufriesea mexicana
TTATATTACTGTGGTGGAGGCTGTACTCAGAACTTTGACGTCAATTGGTAAAACCTCGAGGGATAATGGACCTGCATTTCTCGTTATAGAGTTGCTACAAGATATATAACTTGAGTGACAAATTTTATACAACGGCAACAGTGCTGTGTTGGTAGATGTACAATCTACCGTACTGTGAACTCTAAACTTCATTATCCATAACCGCAGTAGACACATTTTATTACATGATTACTTAGGAATTTGCATCATCATTGGAAAAAGTTGTCCAACGCCATCATCAATGTGATGATGGGTATAGTGAGTACTGCGTTTTCAATAGCTAATGTCTCGAGAGTCATTGGATCTCTCTTGTATCACTCTAGAATCGTTGTAGAACTTATGTCACCATTGAACAGGTTAATCTAACGGCTAGACTGATGTACTGCTGGATATAATGTGTACCGTACCTTCAATTTTGGTTATTTCATACCTTGATCGCAATAT
>NW_017091811.1:0-483 GCF_001483705.2 Eufriesea mexicana
GAAGCTGAGCGGTTTCGGTTGGTCTTATATATTGAATAGTTATCTTATCTAAATATTGTTATAGGGGGCGGGGTAGGGTTAACATCCGGGATCGTTTTTAGGGTTACAAGGTGAATGAGTGTGGAAGAGCGCATGGAAGCGTTTGGGCGGCACCTTGAAAAGCAAGGAGTAGCAAACGGCGGTATCGGGTGTTACGCGAAAAAAAAGAATTTCTTTTTGAATAATAAAACAGGTTTATTTAATTAACATATTACACTAAGTTCCTCTTAATTCTAACTCTCAAACACACTCTATTCACTACGTCTCCACTACTACCCTATCTATATGCCTCGCGCCCTTATTTAAACCATACACTCTATCCTCTTTCATACTCATGCTCTCTGTCTCAATCATGCTTTTCTCACGCACTCTTCCAGCCTTGCCCTCAGTGGGTCACCTAGCCTAAACACTCAGACGCATTCCTAGACTTCCACTCTTCACTTG
>NW_017091812.1:0-483 GCF_001483705.2 Eufriesea mexicana
TCATACTCGCAGAAAAACGTCATTTAACATTTAATCGCGTAATGACTTTACCGGAGAGGTTAGGTACGTTTTAGGTTCTTTGTAAGTTGCTCGATTTGATTCACGTAGAATCATTGATGTATAATCGGAGATCACTCAGATTGATCAGCAGCATAATAAGAACAGAATGATTGAAAAGAGATTATATCTTAGAGAAGGCACGGAAGTCTCAAAATCACTAGGAATCATGCGAATTGACATTCCCAATCCATTTATATACAGGTTAAGACAGTAACTTTGGTCACCTGGAATATCTTCGAAATTTTTAGAGATACAGAAACGCATCGTTGACGAAGTTGTATGATTTGAAAGGAGCCATAATGTGATGGTAATAATTTTTCTAAAAATTGTGGGATTTCGAATATATTAAGAACACCTTTATTAAGCCTTGGAATGTCGTCCCGGTATTTCGTTCGGCCCTTTGTTTAGAATAGACCGTGTGAA
>NW_017091813.1:0-483 GCF_001483705.2 Eufriesea mexicana
TGCAAGGGTAAAAGAATGTTTGAGATTCTTAACGAAGGACATAAAGAAAAGGTATGCTTACTCAGGAAACCGTTATATGGACTAAAACAGGCGGATAGAGCATGGTACGATAAATTAGATAATTTTTTATTGAACACTGGTATGAGAAAGTCAGATGAGATACACGTCAACGATCTTTTGGAAAAATTTGGTATGGGGAAGGCGAAACCGATGGCGATTCCAATGGAAGCAAATGCTAAGTTGATTAACCGTTTGACTATATCACGAGCCTTTACTGTTTCCCAGCCCAAGAGTGCCAAGCAGCGATTTTGCCCTTGTTTTATTCCCCGATCAAAAATGCCAAGGAATGCTATTGCGCGGTTTTCTGCTTATATGCGATAAGTTCTAATTCTTCCAATTCGGTGTTGTTCTGACATCCTCCTGAGCATAAGTAGTCATATTCGTTGTTTATAAGAATAAAAAGGTGTACACCTACAAAGTGTA
>NW_017091814.1:0-483 GCF_001483705.2 Eufriesea mexicana
GGTCGGGGCACGTTAGGCTGAGTTATGTTAAGTTTGGCTGTGTTAAGGTTGGAAATGTTAGGAGAGGGTAGCTATGACTCTTATGCTGTACACTGCTATTCAGTGGAGTTCTGCCCTCCGGCGTGCTCTAGTAAGCTCTGCTATGTTCTGGGGTGGCCAGCAACTGTGGTCTCGGCACGTTACTTTGAGTCACGCTACGTTCGGTTGGGTTAGGTTAGGTGAGGTTATGTTAGGATTTCTTTGACTTTTGAGCTATTCACTGCATTCCGGTGTATTTATGCACACTACTGCGCCCTGGTATAATCTACTTGTCTCTGTGTTGGTCAGCAATAAAGTTCTCGTCATGTTCGGTTGGGGTATACTACGTTTGTGTATGCCACGTTTGGCTAGATTAGGCGAGACTACTTTGATTTTTGTGCAGTACATTGCTGTTCCGTTGATTTCTGCGCCCTACTGTACTCTAATATGCTCTGCTTTCCTCTG
>NW_017091815.1:0-483 GCF_001483705.2 Eufriesea mexicana
TAAACTTTTTGCAAATTATAGTTACATTTTGACACAAATTCGTTCCAAGTTCAAGTAACAGCCTGTATTATGTTTCTTGACATAATACACACTTCTTCTTCTCAATGCTATCATTCAAACCTCTCTCCTTTCTTCATATATCTTGACTCCATCATTCTAAAATTTAACACATTGGCAAAGATCATTCACTTTCATCACAGATAATAATATTTATTTAGATAATGGATACAACATACCTTTGAATCTCACTGCATTCTCTATATCTTGTCTTTAAAAGAGGACATTACCTAAATTAATTTCATTCCCGTTTATCTGCCTGAAGCATTTCCCTTTTATGAACCTTTATCTGAACACCAAACATTTATATCCAGTGGGGAATATGGATAACTGATCTTGAATCCTATAGACATATCATACCTTACATATTTGTATTACTGCTACAACTTTATCTCACAATAAGATATAATTCCTGGCATCTAATAG
>NW_017091816.1:0-483 GCF_001483705.2 Eufriesea mexicana
TGCGATAGGATATAAACCATCACTGTACATATTAATGTAATGGCTTCAGTGCTCTGTCAGTGAATGTATAAATTACCGTTCTGTCAATTGGAAAAATCTCTTGTCATAGACGTACGATATATTGATTATTCTGGAATTGCTTTGGATTTTACGTCAACAGTGGAGGAAGTAGTCCAACGGCTGCAGTGGTGTATTTGTTCATGTACCAAGTACCATAACGTCAGTTGGAGATATCTCTGGCCATAACCGTGGTACAGTACATTCATTATTCCAGAATTGCTTTGGAATATATATAACAAGTGTACAAAGTAGTCCAACGGCTGTTGCACTGTGATGATGGCCGTACTCAGAATCTTGTTGGCTGGTCTTAATATCTCCAGGGATAATGGATCTGTCACTTGTCGCTCTATGATTGCTATGGTTTCTATATATCACAGAACAGCTAAATGCAACGTCTAGAATGATCCGTTGGCGTACGCATTG
>NW_017091817.1:0-484 GCF_001483705.2 Eufriesea mexicana
CCTAGCCAAACCTTACCGTAACATGACTCAACATAACGAGACGCAGCCACTATTCTTGGCGTCCCCAGCGACCTGCAGAGAGTGATATAGAACATTAGAACGCAGAAGTCCATGGAATCGCAGCTTATAGCAGAAATGGCAAAGATACAAAACTTAACTAAATCAAACGTCACATAACCAAACGTAGCCTATCTCAATCTAACGTGTCGATACCACAATTTCTGGTTTCCACAGAGCCAAGCAGAACGTACTAGGTCACTGTATAGCGCAGAAATACACCGCGCTGCAGTGTGCAGCATAAAGGTCAAAGATATCGTAATCTAACCCAAACAGACCTAAGCTAACCGAACGTAATGTAACTGAACCGAACGTGCCGAGGCCACCATCGCTGGACTCTCCAGAGGCAAGCAGAATATATTACAACATAGTGGACCGCAGACGTCCACCGCACTGCAGTGTACAGCACAAAGCTCAAACATATCCT
>NW_017091818.1:0-484 GCF_001483705.2 Eufriesea mexicana
AAAAATTGAGAATCGACGGTAATCGACGAATTTAGAATTGTTTCGTAGAAATGGAGCACTGATTGGAGGAGAAGGAATTCTGAATTAATCTTCGTTGTATCGAAATTACTGTTGTAAACGACTGATCTAAAATTCGTCATTACTCAACGTTAAGGATAAAGAACGTTGCCACGGACGATATTCAACGATACCAAACGACGGTATATCGTTTGTGGGAAAGGATTGTAAATATTAGATCATGTTTATCTCAACTTTTAAACAACTTCGCCATTAATTATTATTCATGTTTGTTTCTAAGTTTTATTCTGAAGGTACCTTCCTAATTCGTATTTCAGTTCTTTAACGGATAAAGACTGTTGTATATAATTGCTCAATATTTGGCTATCCCTTGCTAAGCAGTATGAGTGAAACGTGTGAATTCCATGTCAAATTTTTCAACATAACTGCTTCTGTTCTACACAATAATGTATTATTCGTCCCTTCC
>NW_017091819.1:0-483 GCF_001483705.2 Eufriesea mexicana
CTTTGACTTTTTTGCTACACACTGCTATTCGGTGGATTTCCGCAATCTCGTGCGCGTTAGTATGTTCTGTTTGCCTCTAGGGTGGCCAGCAGTAGTGGCCTCGGCACTTTAGGTTGAGTCACGTTACGTTTCGCTATGGAAGGTTAGGAAGGTTTGGTTAGGATTTCTTTGTCCTTCGTGCTTTACACTGTTACCCGGTGGATTTGTGCGCTCAACATTGCTCTACTGTACTCTGCTCGACACTGGGGAGGCCAGCAATAGTTGTCTCGGCACGTTAGGTTGAGTTAGGCTGCGTTCCGTTGCGTTACGTTAGCTTGATTTATGTTTGGGCCGATTCCGCTTTCGTAGTACACATTCATATTCGGTGGATTTCACCGATCCTCCGTGCTCGACTATATTCTACATGGCTCTGGGGGTCCAGATATAGTGGTCGCTGTACGTTATCTTGAGCAAGGCTATGTTCCATTAGGTTACGTTGGTTTG
>NW_017091820.1:0-484 GCF_001483705.2 Eufriesea mexicana
TATCAGAGCACATCGGAGCCCATAAGTCCACCGAATAGCAGTGTACAGAAAAAAAGTTAAAGCTACCCTAACCAAACTTAGTCTAACCCAGCCTAAACGAGCGAAACCTAATGAATATATTAGAGCACTGCATGGAGCAAGAATCCACATAACACCAGGCAAGACCACTAAAGTCAAAGCTATCCTCTCCTAACATAGCCCACCGTAAGATAACCAAACGTAACCTGACGCAACTTAACGTGCCGAGACCGCTATTGCTGCCCTCCCCAGAGCCGAGCAGAACACATTAGTGAAGTCCAGGACGCAGAGATCCATAGAATCCCAGTGTACATCGGAAAAGTCAGAGTTACCCAAACCGAACCCCAACAAACAGAACATAACGAAACATTGTCTAACCCAAACTACCCTGCAGAGACCGCCTTTGCTGCCTTTCCCAGAATCAAGCAGGACATACTACAGCAAAGTAGAGTGCAAAAATCCACCG
>NW_017091821.1:0-484 GCF_001483705.2 Eufriesea mexicana
GTGAAAAGTGCAAATGTCGTAGATTATCTGGCCAAACCTAACCTTACCTTACCCAACCGAATGTAACGTAGCTCAACCTGACGTGTCGCCACAAATATTGCTGGCGTCCCTAGGGACAAACGCAATATACTAGAGCACAGCTGAGCGCGGAAATCTGGAGCATTGAAATGTAAAGCAGAAAAGGAAGAGATATTCTAACATAACCAGGCCAAACTCCACATAACCGAACGTAACCAATCCCAACCTAACGTGCCTGGCACACTATTGTTGCCCTCCCCATCGACAAGCAGGCGTATTAGAGGAGTGTAGAGAGCAGAGGTGCATATTACGGCAGTATATAGCATGAAAGTCATGGCTGTCCCAACCTAACCCAAACAAACCTAACCCTACCAAATGCAACCTAACACAACCTAACGTGCCGCGGCCACTATTTCTGTATTTTCCGGTGCACAGCAGGTAACATTAGGGCACAGTAGAGCGCTGA
>NW_017091822.1:0-484 GCF_001483705.2 Eufriesea mexicana
AGGCCACGTATTTGAGTGGGGAAAACAAAATTCAGGAAGGAAATTGGAAGTATCAATAGATGAGAGGATGAAGATGAATATCATATGCGAAAATTTACAGTTGTCTTCATGCCCTAATATAAAGGTTTGTATGATCATGCAATAAGAAAACCAAGAAATATAGAAAAGTACAAACAGGATTAGTTAAGAAACATTGTGTACTTACAAAATCTGATAGTTTCAACCAGAGGGAATGAATTTGTGTATCAGCTTTACGCCAAGTCATGAAATATGGTAATATTCAGCAACATCTATGAAAAGTATAAGAACTGCAAAGATATTTTGTTACAGAGGAATTTTTGATGTATAAATATGAATTTGAATGTGATATTACAACCAGATTGCGTGTCAGACAGGTAAATTTTCACATTACATGCATTAGGGAGTAAGATAGAAAAAACAATGCTGATAACTAAAATCTTATGTATGTTTGTAGATTGTGTGT
>NW_017091823.1:0-484 GCF_001483705.2 Eufriesea mexicana
CCCCGGAGTCGACTAGAGTATAGTAGATCAACCAAGAGCGCAGAAACCTTCCGAATAACAGTGCACAGCACAAAAGTCAAAGCTACCCTATCCTAACTTGACCAAGCGCATCGTAACCATACGTAACCTAACCCATCCTAACGTGCCGTTAATAGAGCGCTGAAATCCATGGATACGCAGTGCATAGCAAAGCAGTCGAAGCTACCCTATCCTAACGTAACCAAACGTGACATAACCGAGCGTAGCCTACCTCCACCTAATGGGTCGAGAACGCTGTTTCTCTCCTCTCCAGAGCCAACCAGAGTAAACTAGAGCAAAGTACGTCGTAGTAGTGCACATCATTGTAGTGTATAGCAGAAAAGTTAATGATATCCAAACCCAACCCGAGCAAACAAAGCCAAACCCGACATAGAAAAGCTCAACGTAACGTGCCGAGACCACTATGGCTGGCCTCCCGAGAGTCGAGCAGAGTATAGAAGAGCAA
>NW_017091824.1:0-484 GCF_001483705.2 Eufriesea mexicana
TTCTGAGCACTACTGTGCTTTAGTATGACCTGCTAGGCTCTGGACATGGCAGAATTAGCAGCCTCGACACTTTATGCAGAGTCATGTCACGTTCGGTATTGCTGGGTTAGGCTATGTTTGGTTACGATAGCTATACCTTTTGTGCTGTACACTGATATTCGGTCTCTTTCTGCGCGCTACTGTGCTCTTGCATGTCCTGCTTGGCTCCGGGGAGGGCAGCAATATAGGACTCGGCACGTAAGGATTATTTACACTGTGTCTGCTTATCTTCCGCGTCTTCGGGTTAGGTCTGCGGAACTCTGTCCATTCCGATATACACAGCGATTCTATGGATTTCTGCGTTCCACTCTCCACTAACGCCTTCTGCTTGGCTCCAAGGAGGCCAGTAATAGCGGTCGCGGCACGTTTAGATGAGCTAGGTTACGTTTGGTTACGTTACGGTAGGCTATGTTAGGAGAGGATAGCTTTTACTTTGGTGCTGCGG
>NW_017091825.1:0-484 GCF_001483705.2 Eufriesea mexicana
TTCGTTGCCAACCTATGTTGTAATAATTTCAAATTTCTCGACCCGCGTAGTCAATATCGAATGCGTAGCACCTTACACGTAATGAGAAGTGGAAATTGATATCGGCAATCAGAGATTTATTTATCGAAACATGACAAAATGAATTTTAACAAGAAGTGATCAGAATTTTCAATAAATTCATCTACATTTGCAATTATTAAGTGCTCTTCCTTCTTTGCAGATGTTAGGCATCCTATATTTGATTTATTTTCCGATTTATTTTGTAATATATGTTGTATTTTATATTATAGTATACATTGTATTGCCTTTTGTGATTCATTTTGAAATTTATTTTGTGATTTATTTTCTGTGATATTTTGTACTTTTTTCTATACCATATTTTGTACTATATTCTACTAATGTCTTTAGGCCTGGATCTCGATTGCGATCTTATTATATGAAACATATATTTGCAATAAACTATCTAATAACAATTATAAAAGAT
>NW_017091826.1:0-484 GCF_001483705.2 Eufriesea mexicana
TCTATTCCACCCGCGGTCCCTGACGACCCCGACCAGTTCACGTCTGACAACGCGATATTTGATAATAACCCATCACCAAGAACAAGACAAATAATCGTACAGACCAGGGACAGATTAGTGATGAGAAACGACAACGTAGTATGTTACGTAACGTTGGACGGACAACCGATAGATATAGGCGCATGCGATCTAGGGGTTGGCCGTTTCCCTGGACTTGCTCGTAACGCGCCCGGCGACGGCACTCATGAATATCGTGTCCCGAATTTTACAGAAACGACAATATCGGTCCGGGTGCGAGGGCTCGCGAGGGGTGTCAGACGTTCGTTCTGTACGTGCCCGTCGGCGACACTCGTGGACGTTGTGTCCTGGCACCCTGCAATACGAGCAGTACTTTTCTGATCGCGGGGGACGGGGTCTGTCCTGCCGAATCGGTCTTTCCGGGGACTCTACCCTGGTCGGCTGTCGGGTGTATGCGTTGTTACGT
>NW_017091828.1:0-484 GCF_001483705.2 Eufriesea mexicana
AACTAACAAGGGATCACATTCGATCCTCACAATCTTGTTTCCATTTCGAAATTTATGGGAGAGATAGTTCTCAAGAAAAGAAAACACTTGTCAAATATATTTTGACAACTATCTCTCACATAAGTTTCATAAAAATCGAACATGGTCCCTTGAAAACGTGATCCAATTCGACAAATTTAATTTCTGAAGTATAATTAACTAGTTGCAGGTATTACTGTACTATTTGGTACCTGTTACAGGTTAGAAATTAGTTGTGGTACTCGGTTCTGACCTAATCGCTGTCACATAATTGTAGGCAGTAATTGCTAGACGATAAATACCTTTATGGTGCCTTTGTCGGCTTCCCCTAGCCTTCCAGGACGTGGTGCACCTTCAACGCGTCTTCTTCACACACGCACTACGCAATTTTTCTTTGCCCGAACAATCGTAATGGCGGCCAGAGACGCGCGGATGGACTACTCTGCGTCCGACCGAGAACTGACGA
>NW_017091829.1:0-484 GCF_001483705.2 Eufriesea mexicana
CCCTGGATTTCTACGCTCTACATTGCTCCATTATACTCTGCTCCACACTGCGGGGGCCAGCAAAAGCGGTCGCTGCACGTTATGCTAAGGAAGGTTGCGTTTGGGTTTGTTAGAATTCGTTTGGCACGGGGAGGATAGCATCGACCTTTGCGCTATATACTGCTATTCCGTGGTTTTCTACGCTCCACTGTTATCAGATATGTTTAGTTTTGCTCTGGGAAATACCGCAATAGTGTTCTCGGAGCCTTATGCTTAGATAGGCTACGTTTCCGTGGTTTGGGTTAGACATGTTAGGCCACTTTGTCCCTACTCTTGCGCTTTACACTGCAACGCCTCGGATTTCTGTGGCCTACTGTGCTCTAGTATATTCTGCTTGGCCCTGGGGAGGTCAGGAATAGCGGCGTAGGGCGGTAGGATGGAGTTATTTTACGTCTGGTTATGCTACGTTTGGCTATGTTAGGATAGGGCAGCTTTGACCTTTGTT
>NW_017091830.1:0-484 GCF_001483705.2 Eufriesea mexicana
ACATTTGTGCTTTACACTGCAACTCCGCGGATATCTGCGCTCAACTGCAATAGAATATGCTCTGCCGTGTCCTGAGGAGGCCTGCGACACTGGGCGCGGTACGTTATGTAGATATATGTATCGTTTTGTTAGGTTAGGTTATGATAGGTTTGGTCTGGATATCTTCGACTTTTGAGCTCTTCACTGCAATGCGGTCGATTTCTGCGCTCTACTGTGATTTATCATATTCTTCCTGGCTCTGCGGAGGCCAGAAATACTTGTTCCGGCACGATAGGTTGGGTTAGGTTATGCTTGGTTGGTTTAGGACAGGATAGGTCTGACCTTTGTCCATACTCTGCTATTCGGGGAATTTCTGAGCTCTACTGTGCTGTGATATGTTCCGCTGGGCTTTCGGGAGGCCAGCAATTGTGGTCGCGGCTCTGAACGTTAAGTTAGGTTACGTTTGGTTCCGTTAAGATTGGTTGGGTTAGGAGGGGCTGGCTTT
>NW_017091831.1:0-485 GCF_001483705.2 Eufriesea mexicana
CAGGCCTACCATTACCAAGGAGAACATGCTAGAGCACAGTGGAGAGCAGAAATGCACCGAATAGCAGTGTGTAGCAAAAATTCAGAGCTATACTACCCTAACATTAAAAACCATAACAGGACCAAACGTAACCTAGCTCAACCCATCGTGCCGCGAAAGGTATTGCTGGCATCCCCAGAGCCCAGCAGAACATATTACAAGAGAGTGGGGCGCGGAAGTCCACCGAATAGCAGTGTAGAACACCAACGTTAAATCTACCTCACCCTTCCGTAGCCAAACGTAACGTATCCTATCGCAAGCTGACGAGCCGAGAGCGGAATTGTTGGCCTCCCCAGGGCCAGACAGGTCGAACTAAAGCATAGTAGATCCCAGAAACGCACCGAATAGCAGTGTACCGAGCAAGTGTCGGAAACACCCTATACTAACAGAACCAGCCTTCAAATCACCAAACGTTACATAACTCTACCCATCGCTCCGGGACAGCT
>NW_017091832.1:0-485 GCF_001483705.2 Eufriesea mexicana
CGATACCCGCGAATAGATTTTTATTTTCAAACGTTCAAACTGCATTTCTCGCCGCTCGAATATTTACATTCGCTTTTCCGAACTCGAGTGGCACGATCGAGTCGAAGTTTGCTGCGAAAGCAAAATGGACGAAAAGAGATGAACGGACTGGATCTCGCGCAGTTTGCACGCGGAAGGCGTCGCGTAGCCGATTCGTGGATTCGCCTAAGGCCTAATTAAATAACGGCATTAAAGACGATAAAACTGTCGGGCCGATAAACGCATTAACGAGCTTGGAGGCGCGGTGATCGTCGAGGCGCTCGATCGCGATTTAACCGTCCATCTTTCGCGTGGTTGGTGCGTCGCGTGGCGCAACATCGAGTGGGGTGTCTGTGAAACTTGCTAAACCCGGGAAGCCGACGATCCGATCGAATTAGGAGCTAACGTTGCCGTTTGTTTAACGCGTTGTCACCGTTTGTTCGAGCTGCTCGTGCCATTTCGACGGG
>NW_017091833.1:0-485 GCF_001483705.2 Eufriesea mexicana
TGTCCTATCCCTATATAACCAATTGTCACATAGGCAAACGTAACATATCTCAACACAGAGTGCAGAGACCACTGGTGCCGGCCACCCCGGGGCCAAGCATAATACCGTAGAGCACAGTAGGGCGCAGGTATGCAACGAATAACAGTGTATAGCACGAAAGTCAAAGCTATCATTTCCGAACTGGACACAGCATAGCCTGCCCACACGTAACATAATGCAACGTTACGTGCCGACAATACAATTGCTGGCCTGCCCAGATCCAAGCAGAAAATATCAGAGCACAGTAGTGCGCAGTAGTCCATCTAATGGCAGTGTACAGCACGAAAGTCAATGCTCTCATATCCTAACCTATCCAATCGTAACATAACCGAACGCACCTAACTCAACCTAACGTGGCGAGACCACTACTGCTGACCTCCCACAGCCAAGCAGAATACACAAGAGAACAGTAGGGCGTAGAAGTTCGCCGCATTGCAGTGTAGAGG
>NW_017091834.1:0-485 GCF_001483705.2 Eufriesea mexicana
GGGAGGCCAGCAGTATTGGTCGCGCCAGGTTAGGTTGTGTTGTGCTACGTATGTTTATTCTACGATTGGTTAGGTTTGGAGGCCGTAGATATGATTTTTGCGATATACACTGTAATTCGGTGCATTTTTACACTTTACATAGCTCCAGTATGCTCTGCTTGGCTCTGAGGTGGCAAGCAATAGTGGCCTCTGCACGTAAGGCTCTGTTAGGTTACATTCGGTTAGTTTAGGTAGGGCTAGGTCTGGCACTTATGGCTTTGGCTTTTGCGCTATGTAATGCTATTCCGTGGATTTCTGCAATTTGCTGTGCGCCAGCATGCTCTGCTTGGCTTTGGCGAGGGCAGTAGTAGTGGTCTCGGCTCGTTGGGTTTAGATACGTTGGGTTTACGTTTGGTTAGGTTAGGGTGGTCAGGGTTTGGTCATGATAACCTCGTGTTTTGTGCTACACGCCGCAGTTAGGAGGATTTGTACTCTCTACTGTGCTA
>NW_017091835.1:0-485 GCF_001483705.2 Eufriesea mexicana
TGAATTAATGTTTTAGAAAGCACAACTAATATTATATATTATATGTTATTATAAATTATGACATGTATATGATATTTATTGGAATAATCAAATTCTAATTGGGGAAAACAAACTGGCCTATAAAAATCGGCCTTTTGGGATTTTTTTCTGAGGAAACCATGATACGTTTTGTTACGCAGTTTTCGTACTTAGATTTATTTATACTTGGAGAATATTTACAATTTTTTGTTTTTTAACGAAAATAATGAAAATTATGCAATTTTCTAGTTGGTTAGAATAAAACAAATATAAATTTTAAAAATTAGTATTGCCGGACAGTGGTGACCATGGCCTCACTGAGAAGCTGCACCGGTCACTGGTGACCACCATAGCAATCAACGTGTTAATATAGTATGAAAATTCGCCTTTTCGTGATTATAATCACCTTCAGTATAGAGCGAATATTCAATATAAGGTAACTATAGTTATCCTTAATATGAGTGAAG
>NW_017091836.1:0-485 GCF_001483705.2 Eufriesea mexicana
ACAGTTGTGGCTCGCGAAATATTAAATGGGTTAAGACCCAATTACCTCATACCTACGATATACATATAATTTTATATTTCACGTGTAACATAAATAGCGATAAATAAATATACATAAATATGATTCTATATATTTAGATAAACGTGAAAATTAATTTAACAGCTGTATGTATTTGTGGATTTGATTTTATTAGTGTGAATGCGAGAGTGTGAGGTCGAGTAATAGCACGAATGTAGATATGTATGTTTTTTGAAAATGCGAGTGGAAGATCTAGAATGCATGGTGTTGTGCAGTTGCTATGGATCAGAGTCAAAGTGATATAAGGAGTTTCAGTTTGTTATAAAAATCGTGAGGATGAACAATTAGGAAATAAGACGTGTGTATACTATAATTTTATAATAAATATATATTTGTTATACTGCAAACTCACAGTATTAACCCTTTACTGTCGTCAGATTTCGGCAGAGCAAATTTAGCGTTTCGCA
>NW_017091837.1:0-477 GCF_001483705.2 Eufriesea mexicana
CATTAAAATTGAATTTTCGAGGCAGATTCTATAGCACTGCAATGCCTATAGCGTGCCAGTAGAACCTTTCCTCCTTACATATGCAAGAATGTTAGGTCACCACGATATTTATCGATAATGTCAGTAAGATTGAATACTCCAGGCACATTCAACAGAATTGCAATGGCTACAGCGTGCCAGTGGAATCTTTCCTCCTTATTTATGCAAGAAGGTTACCACACTACGATATTAGTTGAAATTCTCAATAAAATTGAAATTTCGAAGCAGATTCTAAAGCATTGCAATGGATCTAGCACGCCAATAGAATCCTTCCACCTTATTTATGCACGAAAGATAGCTCACCACGATATTAGTCGAAAATGACAATGAAATATAATTTTCCGCTCTGTTTCTATAGCCTTGCAATGGCTATACCACGCCAGAACTAACCTTCCTCCTTATTTATGCAGGAAAGTAAGCTCACCACGATATTAGCCG
>NW_017091838.1:0-485 GCF_001483705.2 Eufriesea mexicana
TCTCTGGATAATTATGCTTTTGCTTTTCGATATTATCAGCAACAATGCATGCCATTCTATTGCTTTATTTGCCAAGGGAATATATACTGGTTGATCAAATTGACAATATATTTGTGCACAATCACCGCCAATAAACATATTTGAAGACCTTTTGGTAAAATTTTTTTTAGTAGGAATTTGGCTCATTTCATTGATAGTAGTCGCTCTATATTTGTTCAAGTCGATATTGCTATCTTGTACAAAATGCGTATTCGGTTCGAAGCTGCTACTATTACTAAATGACAAGGTAAAGATTTGCCATTTTTTCTGTCGTTTACACTTCAAAAACACAAACAATTAACTTTATTGTGAGATGTCGTTAATACTTAAACTTGATAGTTTAATAAAATTGTTGCATGGTTGTTTTAATTTAGTTTTGTGTTTAACATTATTTTTAACGTTTATGTCGTCAGAAATTAATTAACCAAATTCATTATCGACAACAT
>NW_017091839.1:0-485 GCF_001483705.2 Eufriesea mexicana
GTTTTCGAAACGTAACCTTTTTTACTGGCTCTGGGTCTCATACAACACGGTTTCACACAACACAGCATTTCCTCGGAACCTATTTACCGTGTTATAGGAAGGTTACCTGTATAAAAAATAGTATCGTCCCATTTAAAAAAACGAGTTTGACCTTCATATCTCCTTTATCAACAAGAAATACTATGTGATCCTCAAAATCAAACAACTTTTGCCTGATACTTTTTTTTTTCATTCATTTAAGCAAACAAATTGTTCAGGTGACTTGTTTTAGGTGCCTCGCTCTGTATACGTGTAACCGCTTACGAAAGTATTCGAAAAATGTGTGTCCTGTATTTTTAATAAATAAAATACGCGATTTGAGTGTACAAAATGATATTGTGCTGTAAGAAATATATATGTAGATAGTAAGAATAAGTAGGTAAAATTAGAAACACTGCAACAAATATCGAAGAATTCGTGAAACATTAATTGTGAACTTCTGTGAA
>NW_017091840.1:0-485 GCF_001483705.2 Eufriesea mexicana
GTTCAATAAATATTCTTATCAGTTTATCCATTTACTCACAATTGTAACGTCTATGACAGACTATAGACTACTAATGCTACTTTCATTTACTGATTAACATATTGGAAAACGTGAATATCAAACTTTCCTTCACCAAAATTCAAAACATGGTAGTAGTCTTCAAGTCAATATTATGCAAAGGTGACTTGACTGATTGTAACGTCTATAACAGGCTATAGGCTACTAATGCTACCTTTATTTATTGATTACAATATTAAAAAACGCGAATATCAAACTTTCCTTTATCAAGATTTAAGAAATGGTAGGCATCTGCTAAACTCTCACACGAATGCTACGTAAGGATGACTTGGCTGACAATGTGAGCTGTCTGATTGGCAGTAAACTGATATCACATCCACTTCATTCACACATATTCTCATCAACAGCTAAGCCATCGCATGTACGGATATATTAGATGAGAAATACGTGTATCGTAACATAAAAGA
>NW_017091841.1:0-485 GCF_001483705.2 Eufriesea mexicana
GAAGATTAAATCTAATTACATTTTTTCCAAACATTTAAGTTGCTGAAAAATATGTTCGACAAAATGACAAGTACAAGAACCAAGCCAATATTTTGTTGCTCTAGAAGGGAGAAGTTTCTTACATACTTTCATGTACTGAATCCAAATCTGGAATCTATCAAAATTGTCTATCATGTTATATGTAGAAGATAAACAAATAATATCGATTTCTCTAATATTGCAAAAATATTCCAAACGTAATAATTCTTTCTTCGGTATCTGTATGAATTACATCATATAATACTAACTCTCGTCTATATAATCAAACTGAATTTATAATCGACACGTTTATTTTCCTTATTTTCTTTTTGCCAAGATGTATCTTTTATATCATAGGGTACGTGTATCATTTTGTCTCATATTGTAATATCTCTCCTCTTATAATATTAATTGTAATAAAATTTGAACGTAAAAATATTTCAATTTAATATTTATGTAATATTAGA
>NW_017091842.1:0-485 GCF_001483705.2 Eufriesea mexicana
TAATTTAGAATAGAATATGGAATAGAATTATTATAATATAGAATATAGAATATTATAGAAATATTGAAATATTATAATATAGAATAGAATTTAGAATTTAGATTATAATTCATTTGCATTTTTCTATTGTTCCAAAAATGTTTCTTTTTTAGATTTCATCTAGATAATCTTTCATTTAGTTCACATTTCCTGTGTACATGGAAACACGCCCCGTTGTGAAATATTGATATGATTTTTCAAAATATTCCTCCAGAATATCCATCTATTCATTATCATCTGTTAATCCAAATTATTAAAAAGGTTATTATCGTTCTATTTTATTTATTTTCAATTTACACTTAGAAATTAATAGGTCAATAATCATCGAATAAAAAATAATCTTAGAGAATTGAGCCGTTCACTGCACAAATTGATTAACTCCGTAAAACAAAAAGTGGCGAAATGCGATGAAATAATGTATATCGTTTTTTAAAATTCCCTTTATA
>NW_017091843.1:0-471 GCF_001483705.2 Eufriesea mexicana
CGATATTAGTCGAAAATGTCAATAAAATTGAATTTTCCAAACAGATTCCAGAACATTGCAATGGCTATAGCACGCCAATACAATTTTTCCTCCTTATTTATGCACGAAAGTTAACTCATCACAATATTAGTCGAAAATGTCCATAAAATTGAAATTTCCAGCCGGATTTTGTAGCACCGCGACAGCTATATCACGTGACTTGAATCCTTCCTGCTTATATATGCGAGAAAGTCAGCTCACCACGAAGTTGGTCGAAAATGTCAATAAATATGAATTTTCACGGCTCATTCTATATCAATGCAATGGCTGTTGCGAGCCAATAGCAACTTTCCTCCTTAATCATGCAAGAAAGATAGCTCACCACGATATTAGTGGAAAATGTAAATGAATTTGTATTTTCAAACCACGTTCTACATCATTGCAATGGCCATAGCAGGCCAATAGTATCTTCCCACCTTATTTACGCAAGAA
>NW_017091844.1:0-485 GCF_001483705.2 Eufriesea mexicana
TATGTTCCGTTATGTCCTGTTGGTTTGGGTTAAGCGTGGGTAGCTTCGGCTTTTCTGATATACACAGCGATGATATGGATTTCTGAGGTCAAGCTTCCACTGACGTGTTCCGCTTGAGATTGACGAGTTCCTGCTTGCCTCTGGAGTGGGCAGCAATAGCGGTCTCCGCGCGTTAGTTTCTGTTAGGCTACGTTCGGACGTGTTCTATTGGTTTAGGTTAGGTTTGGTTAGCTCTGACTTTTCTGATATACACTGGGATTCTATGGACATCTACGTCCTACTCTCCACTTATGTGTTCTGCTTGGCTCCGTGGAGGCCAGCAGTAGTGGTCTCGGCACGTTGGGTTTAGATATGCTTTGTTTGTTTATGTTTCGATTTGTTACGTTAGCAGAAGGTAGCTTTGGCTATAGTTCTATAGTCTGCTGTTAGGTGGATTTCTGCGCCATAGAGTGCTCTAATGCTCTCAGCATGGCTCTGGGAAGGCC
>NW_017091845.1:0-485 GCF_001483705.2 Eufriesea mexicana
CCAGAGGCAGGCAGATGCCGGTACGGCAATGCAGATCGCAGATATAGGCCGAATAGCAGTGTAAAGCAAAAAAAGTCAAAGCCATCTTAGCCAAACCTTAACATACCTGACCAAGTCAAACGTTACCTCTCTCAACCAAACGTGCAGCGAACGCATTTTCTGGTCTCCACAGATTCAAGCACTCGTTAGTACAGCAATGCAGTGCACAGGTATCGGACGAGGAGCAGTGTACTGCGCAAAAGACAAGGCTACACTAACCAGATATATCCTAGCCTAGTCAAGCCGAGCGTAATATAGCACAACCTAGCGTGCCGAGACCACACTGGCTGGCCTCTCCGCAGCCAAGAAGAACATAGTAGAGTACAGTACATCTCAGAAATCCACCGAATAGCAGTGTATAGCACGAAAGTCAAAGCTATCCAGGCATAACCGGAACTAACATGACCGATCCCAACGTAGCATAGCTCAAACTAACGTGCCGAGAC
>NW_017091846.1:0-485 GCF_001483705.2 Eufriesea mexicana
CTGGCCACGCCAGAGCCAAGCAGAACGCATTATTGGACAGCAGAACGCAGAAATCCTTAGAACACATATTGTATATGAGAAAAGTCAAAGCTACCCAGACCTTACCCAAAACGACAGTACATAGCCAAACTTAGACCAACTCATCCTATCGTGCCGAACCCGCTATTTGTGCCATATACAGTGACAAGCAGGACATACTAGAGCGCAGTGGAGTGCAGAAATCCATCGAATAGCAATGCACAGCGCAAAAGTAAGGGCTATCCTAACCAAACTTAGCCTAACATAAAATAACCGAGCATAACGTGACTCAACGTAACGTGCAGAGACCACTCTTTCTGAACTTCCCACAGCCAAGCTGATAACATTAGAGCACTGTAGGGCGCAGAAATTCACCTAATGGCTGACCATAGCACTATAGTCAAAGCTACAATCCCCTAACTTAACCAATCGTAACGTAACCAAACATAACGTAACACAAACCAACC
>NW_017091847.1:0-486 GCF_001483705.2 Eufriesea mexicana
TTCTGCTTGTCAATGGGGAGGCCAGCGGTAGTAGTCTCGGCACGTTAGGTTGGGTTAGGTTACGTTCGGTTAGGTTACAATTGGTTAGTTTAGGAGAGGGTAGCTTTGACCCTTGTGCTATGCATCGCCATTCGGCGGATTCCTGCACTCTAGTGTGCTCTAATATGATCAGCCCGATTGTGGGAAAGAAAGCAATAGATGTATCGTCGCGTTGTGTTTTGTTAGGCTACGTAGTGTTAGGTTGGGTTAGGCCTGGTTGTGTTAGTGTATCTTGACCACTTGTTCTTTAGTCTGTAGTGCGGCGCACTTCGGCTCTGTACTGTGCCCTGCTGTATTATGACTGGATATGTGGGGGCCAGCAAACGTGATATCGACGCCTTAGGTTGAGTTGCACAACGTTTGTGTTGGTCATGATAGGCCTGGCAAGGTTAGGGTATCTTTCACTTTTGTGCTTTGCACTGCAAGGCGGTCGACTTCTGCGCTCTA
>NW_017091848.1:0-481 GCF_001483705.2 Eufriesea mexicana
GGAAAATTCAATTTTATTGAGATTTTCAACTAATATAATGGTGACATATATTTCTTTAATATACGAGGAGGGAAAATTCTACGGGCGTGCTATAGCCATTGCAACGCTAGAGAATCTGCCTGGAAAATACAATTTTAATGACATTTTCGACTAATATCGCGGTGAGATAGCTTTCTTACATAAATAAGGAGGACTGATTCTATAGGCGCGCCATTGAAATCGCAATGCCATATAATCTGCCTGGAAAATTCGATTTTGTTGACATTTTCGACTAGTATCGCGGTGACCAAGCACAGCTGTATAGATTGGGGCGAAAAATTCTATTGGCGTGTCATAGACGTTGCAATGCTGTTGATTCTTGCTGGAAAATACAATTTTATTGACATTATCGACTAATATCGTGGTGACCTAACGTTCATGCATATATAACGAGGAAAGATTCTACTGCCGTGCTATAACCGTTCAACTTCTGTAGAATCTG
>NW_017091849.1:0-484 GCF_001483705.2 Eufriesea mexicana
TTATGCAAGAAAGTTAGCTCTCCACGATATTAGTCAAAAATGTCAATAAAATTGAATCTTCCTACCAGATTCAACTGCTTTGCAGTGGCTCTAGCTCTCCAGAAGGATCTTTCCTCCTTACTTAGGGAAGGAAGGTAGCTCACCGCGATAATAGTAGAAAATGACAATAAAATTAAATCTGCCAGGCAGATTCCAGAGCATTGCAATGGTTATAGCTTGCCAATATAATCTTCCCTTCTCGTTTATCCAAGAAAGTTAGCTCACCACGATATATGTTGGAAATGTCAATATAATTGAAGTTTCCAGCCAGGTCCTACAGCATTGCAATGGTTATTGCTTGCCAATATAATCATTCATCCTTGTATATGCAAGAAAGATTGCTCACCACTATATTAGTCGAAACTGTCAATGAAATTGGACTTTCCAGCCAGAATCAATAGCATTGCAATGGCAGTCACACGCCAATGGAATCTTTCCTCCTTGT
>NW_017091850.1:0-485 GCF_001483705.2 Eufriesea mexicana
AGCTATAGTGTTCGGCACCTTACGCTGAGTTCGGCTACGTTTGGTTTGGTCCGGTTAGGTCTGGAATGTACAGTATATCAGCGAACCTGTGCTTTACACTGCAACTTCGCGGATATCTGTAGTGCAACGTCCTCTAGTATATACGGCTTGGCTCTGGGGAGGACAGAAATACTGGTCGCGGCACGTTACGATGTGCTAGGCTGTGTCAGGATAGGTTAGGTAAGGTCAGGTTTGGTTAGGTTATCTTTGACTTTTGTGCTTTACACTGCAATGCGGCGGATTTCTGCGCTCTACTGTGCTCTAGTATATCCCGGTTGGTTCTGTGGAAGGCAGCAGTTGTCCAGACACGTTAGGTCGGGTAAGGTTGCGCTTGCCTATGTCACGATTGGATAGGCTAGGCAAGGATATGCATGCCTTTTGTGCCACACAAGGCACAAAATTCGTTGGGTTTCGGCGCACTACATTGACCTAACACGCTCTGCTTT
>NW_017091851.1:0-486 GCF_001483705.2 Eufriesea mexicana
AGAGCACGGTGGAGCGAAGGAGTCCAACGTATAGCTGTATATAGCACAAGAGTCAAAGCTATCCTGTCCTAACATAACCAATCGCCGCAGAGCCAAGCGTAACACAACTAAAACCAACGTGACAAGACCACTGTTGCTGGCCTCCGCAGGGCCATGCAGAATGCAATAGAGCATAGTACAGTGCAACAATCCATCGGACAGCAGTGTATACCACGAAAGTATAAGATATCCTATCCAAACTTAACATAACATAACCAAACTAAACTGTACATAACACGCACTGACGTGCCGATACCGCTATTTCCGGCCTACCCAGAGACAATCAGAATATACTAGGGAACATTAGAGTGCAGAAGACCGCCGTATAACAGTGCATAGTGCGAAAGCAAAGTTATCGTAACCAAACCTTACGTAACCTATCCTAACCAAATGTAACCTAACTCAACTTAAGGTTCCGAGGCCACTATTACTGGCCTTCCTAGAGCC
>NW_017091852.1:0-486 GCF_001483705.2 Eufriesea mexicana
GCTCTCCTCTCCAGGGCCAAGCAGAATTTAATAGAGCACAGTAGAGCGCAGAAATTGGCCGAATTGATGTGTAAAGCAGAAGAGTAGAAGTTACCATAGCCAAATCTGACCTGACCCAGACTAACCGAACATAGCCAATCCCAACCTACCGTGCCAAGCCCATTATTGCTGGACCACCTCAGAACCAAGCCGAATATACTAGAACGCGATACAGCGAAGTAATCAACCGCATTGAAGTGTGTAGCACAAAAGTTTAAAATATCCTAACCTAACCTGTCCTAACCTAACCTAACCGAACGTAGCCTAACTAAACGTTACGTTCTGCGACCACTATTGCTCTCCACCCAGAAGTCGAGCAGAGTATGGTACAGTAACATAGAGCACAGGAATCGACCGAAGAGCAGTGTACATCACAAAAGTCAAAGCTATCCAAACCGAACATGACCTAACCGATCCAAACCAAACGTAACCTAACTCAAACCAACG
>NW_017091853.1:0-486 GCF_001483705.2 Eufriesea mexicana
ACAGCAAAAAAGTAATAGCGATCCTAATCAAGCTTAACCAAATCTAACCCAACCTAATGGAACCTAACTCAAACACACGTGCCACGACCACCATTGCTGGCCGCCCCAGAGACAAGCAAAGCTTACTAGAGCACTGTAGAGCGCAGAAGGCTACCGAAAAGCAGTCTATACCGCAAAAGTCAAAGCAACCCGCACCCAACCCAGTCTAACATAACCTCACCTAACATAGACGAACTCAACCTCACGTACCGCCGCCACTACAGCTGGACTGCCGGGGTCGAGCGGTGTGTAGCAGTGTAATGTAGAGTGCAGAAATCCACCGAATACGGGAGTACAGCACAAAAGTTTAAGCTATGCCATCCTATCATAGCCAGTCGTAACATAACCGAGCGTAACCTAACTCAAAGTAACGTGCCGAGACCACTTCCGTTCAACAAACCGGGGCCACGTAGGTCATATCAGAGGATAGTAGGTCGCAGAAATCCA
>NW_017091854.1:0-486 GCF_001483705.2 Eufriesea mexicana
GCTGCGCAATTTACTTTTTTGGCTTTTAGTTTTTAAATTAGGCTTTTTGAATTGAATTTTTACACTAATTCGCGTAGAGTGATTTTTTCCTTAAAGGGATTGGATGTCTTTTTTCGGTTTCGATCCTGCGTTTTCGAAAAATAGTACCGAAAGTGTCCGTGGCTGTCAGATCGTGCTACGCAGTTGACTGTTTTGGTTTCTATCTTCAAAATAAGGTTTTTGACTCCCGTTTTTTTCATTTATCAGCGTGGAGTGCATTCTTCCTTAACAGGATTGGATATTTTTTTCGCGTTTCAAGCGTGCGTTTTCGAAAAATAGTGGGGAAAGTGTCTGTGACTGTCAGATCGTGCTGGGCTATTCTTTTTGGTCTTTCGATTCCGAAATTAGGCTTTTTGAATCAGATGTTTTTTTATATCTGCATAGAGTGAATTCTTCCTTAACGGGAATCACACTATGGTCTTAGGGTTTCTATCAATATGTAATGAA
>NW_017091855.1:0-486 GCF_001483705.2 Eufriesea mexicana
GATATTTAAATATGTTTTTAAATTTTAAAAAGAGTTCTGAATATTTTTCTTATTTTTCCTCTCGTATAGTACAATTTGCTTTTCTAAACTGACCCGTTCCATTCAAGTCGTATACCTAAAATAGGAATATCTAAACTCAAAATAGACTCACTTTCCTCCTAAACTCTAAAAAAAAGTTTTTACACGTTGAACAAATTCACTCCATCGTCTCCTCCTTTTAGTTTCCAACCCCTTTAGTCTTTAACTACTGCTTTCATCATTAAACCGAAAATATTTTTAGTTTCGAAGTTAGAGTAGTCGAAATATTTTATTTGCTTTTATTATTTAATAGTTATTCGTGATACAAATCACTTAATTATTATAATTATGTTCATTATATTAATTTTTATATAATAATAATTAAATTTTGTCTCATTATTTATAATTATAATCTCATATCGTTTAATTCCTAATATTAAATAAATCAAATATATTTTTCAGATTTGA
>NW_017091856.1:0-486 GCF_001483705.2 Eufriesea mexicana
AGTTGCAGTTGCAGTTGCAGTTATAGTTATAGTTATAGTATATAGTTATAGTTGCAGTTAGTATATACATGTATAGTTATTTTACAGTTAAAATCCGTAATCTCAATAGATAACAATTCAATAAGTATTCGATGAGGCTTTTCTTTTATCGTTCAGGGATTCTATGGTGAATAGTTCTCCAAGTGATTCTAATTTTCGTTTTACTTATAGTGATCATAATTAAAAAGAGACTAAACGTACACATACGTGCCAGTATTCCTGAACAGGTTAGTACGCATGAAATTGTTTCTGAATTATTTGATTTATCGGAAGAAGATACCAGTGCTGGTACTCTATCGAGCAACACGGAAAACTCTGGCCACTGCAGATTAACTCTAATTAGGGTTAACCCCTTGCCCTACGATTTAAGTCCCGATGGCGCGTGCCATAATCAACGGCAAAGTGGGTCACACGTCGAGCCATTTCAAGAATAACACGTAACTGAGA
>NW_017091857.1:0-486 GCF_001483705.2 Eufriesea mexicana
TTTTCGGTTATTAAATAATATAAAAATCAAAAATTGCCTTATTCTGTTTTATTCTGCGATCTTTAATTATTAGCAGAAAATTTTGTCTTTTATTTCACTACTTACAGTAGTGTTTAAAATTGAAATACACTTTTCAGTCGATATTAAATTTTGAAAATATTGTTATTCCTTATTTTACATATTTGCAACACAACTTAGACAACGATTAAAAATACAATAGCAACTAATATTAATTTAATGATACAAGAATGACATCTTGATAATGGCGAAATATACCTATTTTAATATTTTTCTGTTGAAATTTAATTTTTATAATATCTCGTTATTCCTTATTTTATTTGCAACGCAATTCAGAAAACGATTAAAAATATAATAGTAGGTGATATTAACCCTTTGCACTCGAAAGGTAATCTTCAATCATTATTTCACAAAATTTGGAAGATCGATATTAATTAATATATCAAATGTAATGTAATAGTGTGCGAG
>NW_017091858.1:0-486 GCF_001483705.2 Eufriesea mexicana
CAAAATAATAATTAGGTTGGTATAGTGACTATGTGGATTCGCTATGTCTCAATGTACACTAATATGTATGTTAATCTGCAGAAATCGTATGATTATTATACAAATATTGGCATCAAACAATCTGAAACAGAGAATGTTTTAATGTTTGATGGAACAAGCGTAAATAGAAGCATGAACACCTGTTGGATAATAGGAAGTTCAATATAACTGACAAATTCGTTACTAATCAAATTAATTACTAGTGTATTTATGCATTCCACAATCTAATATAATAAATTGGAATATAATAATAGCAAAATTTTATTCTATATTTTTGACCTATTTTTTCATACATATATATAAGCATATCCCTTGAAGTTATGCTAGTTACAAGGCACCTAGTATATTGGCTACGGATTTATCTGGATAGGTAAATAATTGGCACTTTGGGATTGAACAGCGTATTGCGATTAAATCAGTGGAAATTGGCTAATACTGCCATAGTGG
>NW_017091859.1:0-487 GCF_001483705.2 Eufriesea mexicana
TCTACCTTCTTTAGATTAACTCTGGAAACGTGTCATGCTTAGCTAAAAATAGTAATTCCGATTTAATGATAATAAAGATGGAAATGGAGGTAAAAGCGAATATTGTATATACAGCACAGTGTATAGTATGTACGATATTTGATACGACAGACCGTGCAATGGAAAGAGGAAATGTACACTCTGTTATGCAACAGAGTATATGACAAAGTGAGGTCTTGGCGAAGCTGTGAGGGTTTATATTTACAAAACAGAGATCAGTAAGCAGAGCAACCATATGTTGTGGAAATATGTGTGGTGCATTGAAGGAGAATGGATAAGGAAGAGCAAGCGACATTGCTGCAAAGACCGTAATATCAGGCTGTGCATCCATAATATCATATAAGGCAAAAAGCTGTCCTACGACTCCATTATCTCGATAAATAAAATAGATGCATATATTGCATTATTAAGAATACAGGAAAATTCATTCATTAACATATAGTAAATT
>NW_017091860.1:0-487 GCF_001483705.2 Eufriesea mexicana
TAAGTTATGTCACATTTGGTTAGGTTAGGGGTGAATATCACTGACTTTTGTGCTATATGCTGCTATCCGGTGCACTTCCTAGCTATAGTGTGTTCTAGTATACTCTGCTTGGCTCTCGGGTGGCCAGCAACAGTGGTCGCTGCACGTTAGGTTGAGGTATGTTACGTTAGGTCTCCTTACGATTGGTTAGGTTAGGAGAAGGTAGCTGACATTTGTGCTGCACGCTGATATTCGCTCGATTTTTGCGCTCTACTGTGATCTCATATGTTCAGCTTGTCTGTGGGAAGGGCAGCAACAATATTCTCGGCAAGTTGCATTGAATTAGGCTACGTTTGGTTGGGTTAAGTGCGGTCAGTTTGTGTCAGGGTACCATTGGCTTTAGTGCCGTACACTGCAACGCCGCGGATTTCTGTGCTCTGCTGTCCTCCAGTCTATTCTTCTTGGCTACGGGGTGGTCAGCAGTAGTGTTGTAGGGCGGTTAGGTGTG
>NW_017091861.1:0-487 GCF_001483705.2 Eufriesea mexicana
CAGCAGAATATAATAGAGCACACTATAGCGCAGAAATCCACCGCATCGCAGTGTACATCACATAGGTCGAAGATATCCTAACCCAACCTGGCCCAACATAACCTTACCAATCGAAGCCTAACTAAACCAAACACGCCCAGCAGCTATTGCGGGCCGAGCAGGCCAAGCAGAATATTCCAGAGCACAGCAGGGCGCAGAAATCCACCGAAAATCTGTGCACAGCACGGAAATCGAAACAATCCTTGCCGAAGTTAACCTAACCAGACGTAAACTAACCAATACTAACGTGCCACGTCGAATATTTTTGGACTCCCCAGAGTCGAGCATAGTTTAGCGGAGCCAAGTCGATCGAAGAAGTCCACTGAATAGTAGTGCATGGCACTAAAGTGGAAAGAATCCTGACCAAACCTAAGCTAACCTAACGTAAGCAAGCGTAACCTAACTCAACATAACGTGCCGCGACCACTATGACTGTCCTCGCCAGAGC
>NW_017091862.1:0-487 GCF_001483705.2 Eufriesea mexicana
GAAAAACACGAGAAAAAAGTGAAAGACAGGCGAAGAAAAAAAGAATCCTGCGAAGTTATACTTCGCAAAGAATAATTCCACCGTGATTAAAATTACGACGGGCTACAAAGAAAGTACCATCGTGAAAGGTTTGAAAATCCTTCTCGCCATTTGCAAAATTGCGAGCAACAAAGATGTCAATTTCAAGGGGATTTAATCCATTTTAATTTTCCCTTTGCAGTAACTTTATGTTAAGTGCACACGCGTAACTTCATTCGCGTGTATTTAGAATAAATATCGTATTTCTGAAGACGTTTCCTTGCACTGTTGCAAACATAAATAATAAATAACACGATGTCTCGGTTCAACCGATAGAAAGAACGAATATTTTCCAGATCGACTGCAAAACGGAACACATCGAGCTGTTGCAATCCTGAATTTCAATACAGAATACAAACGTACACAAAATCGAACTACACGCGATGCTGGATAACGATACCTCTCTCTC
>NW_017091863.1:0-487 GCF_001483705.2 Eufriesea mexicana
ATCCTTGCGAAACGAAACCTAACTCAAACTAACGTGGCGAGGACACCACCACTGGCCTCCACAGAGTCGAGCAAAGTATAGTAAAGTAATGCAGAGCGCTGAAATCCACCGCATAGCAGTGTATAGCACAAAAGCCTGGGATACCCTAACCTAACCAGGCAAAACCTAAACTAACCAATCGTAACATAACTCAACCAAATGTGCCGCGACCACTGCTGCTGGCATCCCCAGAGCCTAGCAGAATATAGTAGAGCACGGTAGAGATCATAAATCCGCCGAATAACAGTGTATAGCACGAAAGTCGAAGCTATCCTAACTAAACTTAGCCTAACCTGACATAACCAAACGTAACCTAACTCGAACTAACGTGCCGCGACCGCTAATGATCGTAACCTCAGAGTCGAGCAGAGCATATTAGAGCAACCTAGAGCGCAGAAAGCCACCCAACAGCAGTATATAGCACAAAAGGCAAACATATCCTGACATA
>NW_017091864.1:0-487 GCF_001483705.2 Eufriesea mexicana
CCGACGATCTACTAATTTATGCAAAAGACAGCGAAATTAAAAATGCGATTGCAGGATACTTCTGAAAGAATCCAAGATTACTTCCACACGTGGAAGTTAAAAATCAACACCGATAAAGGCGAAACGAGTTTGTTCCAGCCATACGTATCACGGATTTCAAATGCGAACAACAACGTACGGAGGCACTCGAAACACTTTGAGTTGCACGGCGGAAAAGACGATCGGGTAAAAATCGAGAATAAAAAGGTGGTTCGTTACTTAGTCGTACATCTGGACTCTAAATTAAATTTTACCAACCATGTCCGAACGCAGATGAAGAAAAAAAGATTGCTAAGCGCTAAAGATTATTTGCAATGAAACAATCGTAAGACCGATACTGGCATACAGTGACTCACGAAAATATTCGGACACTAAGGTATGCCTAAATTAATCACTTAGTATCGCGGATACTTATACACGGATCGTGTTCGTTATTTATTCTGGGGAT
>NW_017091865.1:0-487 GCF_001483705.2 Eufriesea mexicana
AATGTAATGAAGAGCACAAAAGCCGTAGATACATTGGCACAACCAGAGCCAACTTAGTCTAACCAAACGCAGCATAACTCATCACACCGTGCCGCGCACCACAGCTCCTGGTCTCACCATAGCCAAGCAGAATATTGCTGAGCACAGTAGATCCCAGATATCGGCCGAACAACAGTGTATAGCACGAAAGGTATAGACCATCTGACCGAGCATAGCCGTACCTAACCTAACCGAACATAACATAGCTCGAGCTGACGTGCCGAGGCCAATATTGCTGAACTCCCATGAGCCGAGCTGAACATATTAGAGTTCAGTAGAAGGCAGGAATCCACCGAATAACAGTGTACAGAAAAAAAGGCAAAGTAGTATATCTAAGCATAGCCAAACGTAACGTAACCGTACGCAAAATAACACAACCAAACAGGACGAGGCCATTATTGCTGGCCTCCGGAGAGACAAGCGGCATGTACTAGGGCGCAGTAGTGCG
>NW_017091866.1:0-487 GCF_001483705.2 Eufriesea mexicana
GCGCACAGTAAGGCGCAGAAGTCCATAGAATCGCAGTGCATAGCACAATAGTCGAAGCTACCCCACCCTAACATAGTAGTAACGTAGCAGAACGCAGCCAAGCCCTACCTATCGCGCCGATATCACTATTGCTCCCCCCGCCCCCCCAGATCTGAGCAGAGTATGCTAGAGCAAAGTAGATCACAGTAGATCACCTATCGCGCCACGCAACTATTGCTCGTCTCCACAGATTCGAGGAGAGTAGAGTATGGCAGTGTTGAGTGCAGAAATCCAACAAATTGCAGCGAACGGCAAAAAAGTCAAAGCTATTCTGTCCTAACTTAACAAAACGTAACATAAGCGAACGTAGCTAAACTCGACGTAACGTGCCGAGACCACCATTGCTGGCCTCCACAGATCCAAGCAGAATATACTACAGCACAGTGGGGCGCAGAAATCCAACGCATTGCAGTTTATAGCACAAAAGTCAAGCATCCTCTGACCAAAC
>NW_017091867.1:0-487 GCF_001483705.2 Eufriesea mexicana
GGTCAGGATAGCTTTAACTTTTGTGCTGTACCCAGCCTTTCGGTGGATTTCTGCACTCTACTGCGCTCTAGTATGTCCAGCTTGGCTCTGGGGAGGGCAACAATAGCGGTCTAGGCACTTTAGGTAGAGTTATGTTACGTGTGGGTATGTTACGGTTGGTTAAGCTAGGATAGGATAGCTTCGGCTGTAGTGCTACAGTCTGCTATTAGTTGGATTTCTGCCCCCAACAGAGCTTCACTATTTTCAGCTTGGCTATGGGAAGGCCAGCAACTGTGGTCTCGGCACGTTGTGTTGAGTCAGGTTACGTTCGGGTAGGTTGGGTTTGGCAATGTTTGGTCAGTGTAGCATTTACTCTTGCGCCGAACGCTGCACTTCGTTGGATTTCTGCGCTCCACTGTGCTCTTGTTTGTCCTGCTTGGCTCTTGGGAGGGCAACAATCACGGTCGCGGCACGTTAGGCTGAGTTAGGCTATGTTTTGTTATATCCT
>NW_017091868.1:0-487 GCF_001483705.2 Eufriesea mexicana
GTGATGGTGACTGTACTCAGTACTGTGTAGTCCTCTTTGAATTTCACGAGGGATAACGGATCTGCATTTCTCGTACTAGGATTGCTGTGGAATATACATCAGGAGTGAGCAGATTTATCAAACGTCAATTGTGATTTGTAGGAATATGTACTGAGTGCCGTATTGTCAGTTGTATATATCATAAACCATAACCGCATAATACGTGTTATACAAGAATCAATTTCGAATTTGCATTTTCAGGGGACAATGTTGTCCAATGTATACATTAATATGATGGTGGGAGTAATCAGTACTATGCTGTAAACTGTTAATATCTCGAGGGTCAATGTATCTTTATTTTCTTCTACTGGTATTGGTATAGAATTTAAATCATCATTGAGCAGATTAATCCAACGGCAACCCTGATTCATTCCAGGAAATAGTAAGTTCCGCACTGTCCATTGGAAAAGTCTGAAGGCGAACGTAGTATACAATGATTACCCCAGAA
>NW_017091869.1:0-487 GCF_001483705.2 Eufriesea mexicana
AAGTCGAGGACTCCGTAAACAAACCTGGCATAATATAACCTAACCAAACGTAGCATAACTCAATAGAACATGCGCCGACCGCTATTGGTGGCCTTCTTAGAGACAAGCAGAGCATATTGGATCACATTAGAGCGCAGAAATCCACCGATTAGCAGTATATATCGCAAAGGTCGAGAATACCCTAACGTAACCTGACCAAACCTAACCTTAAAAAACGCAGCATATCTCAACATAACTTACCGTGACCACTACTCCTACCCTCCACAGAGCCAAGCATAATGTAGTAGTGCAGTTTGGACCACAGGAATCCAGCTAATCACAGTGTATAGCACTAAAGTCAAAGGTATTCTAACCAAACTTAACCTATCATAACAAAATCAAACGTAGCCTAACCTAACATATCGTGCCACGTCCACTATTGCTGGCCAGCACGGGACCAAGCAGAGTATAGTAGAGCACAGTCGAGCGAAGGAATTCTACGAATAGC
>NW_017091870.1:0-486 GCF_001483705.2 Eufriesea mexicana
TATCGAGGTGAGATAATTTTGTTGCATAAATAAGGGGGGAAGTTGCTATTGGCATGCGATACCAGTTGCAATGCTATAGAATCTGACTGGATAATTCAATTTTATTGACACTTTCGACTAATATCGTGGTGAGCTAATGTCGTTGCATAAATAAGGAGGAAGGATTCTAATGGCACGCTATAGCCATTGCAATGCTATCGAATCAGACTGGAAAATTTAATTTCGTTCACATTTTCGACTGATATCGTGGCGAGCTGAATTTGTTGCATAAATAAGGGGGAAAGCTTCTATTGGCATGTTATAGAGATTGCAATACTATAGAATCTGACCGGAAAATTAAATTTTATTGACATTTTTAACTAATACCGTGGTGAGATAATTTTGTTGGATAAATGAGGAGGAAAGATTCTATTGGCATGTTACAGCGATGGCAATACTATAGAATCTGACTGGAAAATCAAATTTTATTGACACATTCAACTAATA
>NW_017091871.1:0-487 GCF_001483705.2 Eufriesea mexicana
GAACTGTAGAAAATTGTAGAGAAATATAGAATAATATAGGAAATTTGGAGAACTGGATAAAAACATAGGAAAATATGACATAGAAAAATAACATGGAGACAAAGGATTGTACAAAAATATAGAAAGATATACAGAGGAATATGAAAATATAGAAAAAATTGGGAAAATATATATATATGAAAGAAATAGAAAATATTGAAGACATACAGAAATGTACAGATATGAAAATATATGAAACGTGTTGTAGCTTAATCCTCTATGGGCCTGTGCAATTTTCAAGTTACACGCTAATGTATGGGTATTTTATTAAACACTGCATTCAACGTTATCGTCTTCGTCACTCCAGTTCGCGATTTTTCTTTCCATATATTTATAATTATTTTTACAATACCTCCTGTGGATCCATTTTTAAAAATTCGAATTCTTTTTCATTTACCGGTTATTCCATCATGATAGGTTAGGTCCTCTATGGCCCCCTATGACCTTT
>NW_017091872.1:0-487 GCF_001483705.2 Eufriesea mexicana
GGGTTGTACGGTATCGGGCTGATAGCGTCGACAGAGGGCAACCTCCGGTAGGATTGATTTTGTATGGCGAAACGTGTATAGGGGCGAACGAGCCGAGTCGCTCATAGTTGCATCGTGCAGTGACCCGACAGCCGGGGTTACGGAGTTAGGTTTGCGCGTACGCGTGGATCAATGGGATGTTAATGGCGCAGTTTGATAATTTCCTCGTTCTCCGCGTGCCTCGCGTTCTTTCGCTTTTCGGGTTTGCGGCTTAGCGAGTTTCTTACAGATGATCGCGAAGCAGTGAATTGTAGGATCGTGGGAAAAGAAGCGGATTGGGAGGCTTGGTGGGTGGAGGAACATGAATTTGCTGGCTTTCCTTTCTGTCCCCCTTTTTGGATACAGATGTATCGGATATCGCAGATTTTTGTGTCATGTTTTGATAAATTGTACGTTGTTATCGTACAGTTCACTTAGGTATGAGCTACATCTAGAAAGAGGAATTTTT
>NW_017091873.1:0-487 GCF_001483705.2 Eufriesea mexicana
TTAACAATTTATTTACTTAATTTATTTACTTTAATATTTAATTATTCATTTAATTATTTAACTCATCTTTTATCTCTAATTATCTATTTAATACTGAAATAAATATTCTATGTTTTATTTTTTTAATTTCATTAGTGTTAGTGGGCATTAAATATTTTTATCACAATTAATTTATAACCGTACTTCTAAATCGTTTGCGTTCGTACGTGTTCAAACGCGATATTTTTTCTCGATATCGACCGAAACAAGTTCGGACGTGTTCGTGACATCGCGAGTGTGTGGTGAAAGTGTTTCAAGAAAAGGAGAAGAAACTACAACCAATGTTGACATCGCTAATGGCGTGGCAAGAAAAGGGCACTGTAACGTTGGTACCAGGAGGAAGGCGACAGTCAATCCAGAGCTGCTTTGATATGAAAAAGAGATCAACGATCGGTGAGTCGCATGTTTACGATTCCTCTGGTTACCCACCATGTCGTAAGACGAATGG
>NW_017091874.1:0-488 GCF_001483705.2 Eufriesea mexicana
CGTGCTTTACACTGCTATGCTGTGGATCTCTGCGCATTTCTGTGCTATAACTTTTTCTGCCTGGCTCCGCGTAGGGCAGCAGTATTGATGTCGTCAAGCTTTGTTGAGGTACACTGCGTTTGTATATGTTAGGTTAGGTCAGCCTAGGTCAGGATGTGTTCGACTTATGTGCTATACACTGCTATGCTGTGGGTCTATGCGCTCTACTGTGCTCTAATACTTGCCGCTTGGCACCAGCGTGGACAAGAATAGCGGTCTCGGCACGTTAGGTTGAGCTTCGATACGTCCGGATTTGCTACGTTTGGTGAGGTTCGGGCAGGGTTGTTTAGACCATTGAGTCTATTCGGTCGATTTCCACAATCCACTGTGCTCTAATATGTTCTGCTTGCCTCTGTGGTGGTCAGAAACAGTGGTCTCGGCACGTCAGTCTTAGTAAGGATACGCCTGGTTAGGTTAGGTTGGGATGATCTGGTTAGGATTTCCCTTTT
>NW_017091875.1:0-488 GCF_001483705.2 Eufriesea mexicana
AAATCCACGGAATAGTAGTGTATAGCGCAACAGTCGAAGTTACCCTCTACTAACATAACCATAAGTAACGTAACCGGAAGTAGCGTAACTCAACCAAACGTGCCGCGACAAATATTTCAAGCCTCCCAAGAGCAAAGCAGGCTATATTATAGCAGAGAAGAGCAGAGAAATCCATAGAATCGCAGTGTACAGCAGAAGAGTCAAAGATATGCGAACATAACCCGAGCCAACATATCCTAATCTGACACAGTAACATCAACATAACGTGCCGAGACCACCATTGCCGGCCACCCCAGGAACAAGCTGAATATACTAGAGGAGAGTACGGCGCAGGAATCCATAGAAACTCAGAGCGTAGCGCAATGGACGGAGATACACAATCTTATCGCTACCAAAGCTAACCTAACCAAACCTATCCTATACTAGCCAAGCGAAGCGTAACATAACCCAAACTAACTGGCTGATACCAATATTTCTCCCCCCCCCCC
>NW_017091876.1:0-488 GCF_001483705.2 Eufriesea mexicana
GCAGAGCATATTAGATCACAGTAGTCCGCAGAAATCCTCCGGATTGTAGTGAAAATCGCAAAAGCCGAAGATATCCTAACACAACCTGCCCCAACCTAACTTAACCAAACGTAGGGTAACTGAACAGAGCGCGTCGAGATCACTCCTGCCAGAATCCACAGGGTCAGGCAGAGTACAACAGAGCACAGTGGATCACAGGAAACAGCCGGAAAATAGTGTAAGGCACGAAAGTCGTATCCACCAATGCCAAACACATCCTGACGTAATCTAATCAAACGTAGCCTATCCCAACATAACATGCCGCGACTATTGCTGTCCACCCTGGGCCAAGCGCCATAAGTAGAGTGCTGTAGGGTGCATAAATCCTCCGAAAAGCAGTGTATAGCATGAAAGTCAAGGATTACATGACCGAGCTTTACAAAATTTAACCTAACCAAATGTAACATAACTCATCCAAACGTGCCGAGATAACTATCGCTGGCCTCCCC
>NW_017091877.1:0-488 GCF_001483705.2 Eufriesea mexicana
CAGTAATGAGATGATGGATGCACTAAGTACCTTGTTGAGAACAGTAAACATCTCCGTCGGTGATGGTTAAGTCCACTGATATTCCAGAATTGCTATAGAATCTAAATCGCCTTTGAACCGATTCTTCCAGCGGCTGAAGTACTCTGCTGGATAATGTCCTAAATACCGTACCCTTCATCAATTATCTCTTTAGCCGTAACCGTAATAGACGTTCATAACCCTATAATTACATTGCAATTTGTGTCAGCATTGCACATATTATTCCAATGCCAACGTAACTGTGAATATGCCTGTACGCAGGACTGTGTTGTCAATTGTTTACATGTAGAGTGATAATGGATATGTTTTTTCCTATTCTAGAATTGCTGTAAGACATATACCATCAGTGAACACATATAACCAACTGCCACAGTCCTCTGTTGGGGTATGCACTAATTAAGGTACTGTCAACTGGAAATATCTCTAGCAATAAGCGTACAACACATTGA
>NW_017091878.1:0-488 GCF_001483705.2 Eufriesea mexicana
AGCACAAAAGTCAAAGCCACCCCGGCTAACGTAACGTAACCAAACAAAACATGCCACGACCGCTGTTGCTGGCCTCCCCTGAGACAAACAGAGGCTATTTGAGCTGCATAGTGCACAGGTATCGACAGAATAGCAGTGTATAGCGCAAACGTCAAAGATAGGCTCTCCTAACTTACCAAAACGTAACGTAACCGCACTAAACGCAACTGTTCCTAACGTGCCGAGGCCACTATTGCTGCCCTCCTCAGAGCAAAGCAGAACATGTTAGAGGAAAGTGGGGCGCAGAAGTCCATATAAAACCAGTGCATATCACAATAGTCGAATTCACCCTGTCCTAACATAACCGAGCGAAACATAATCGAACATGACTTGACTCCACCTAACTCGCTGAGGACACTGTTGCTTGAATCCCCAGAGCCAAGAAGAGTAGACTAGAGCGCAGTAGAGCAGGAATCCTCCGAATAGCGGTGTATAGCATAAAGATCAAA
>NW_017091879.1:0-488 GCF_001483705.2 Eufriesea mexicana
AAAAATCAAAATTAAAAATTGAAAATTATTATTAATATCGAAATATCAAAATTGAATAAAAATTCAGTCCACCGTGTAAAACTTTAGTAATGCCGGTCTCCAACAGTAGAACCGGCAAGGCTGCTGTATTGTTCCACCGGGCCAAAATACCGACCAGCATGGTCAAGACTGACAAGAACTGCGGAGAAGGCAGAAGCAAAAGCACCTGCGAAACGCCAAGCGAGAGCCACATCAGACAAACTGCGCCCACAAGACCCCATCAAGAAGAAAGTGGACATCGAAACACCAGCGACTCAGCTACCGCGCTCCGTCTCGAAAATAAATAAACGAGCGAGCGAAATAGAGAAGAAGATGCTGGCCTTCTGCTTAGATCTAGCGAGGAAGCAAACGAAGGAGAACACCAACCACCGGTGGCAACTCAAGGGAAGATCTACGCTGGAATGGACAAGAGAAGTCGGAGATGCTGCTGGTTAAAAGGAGACTCGATG
>NW_017091880.1:0-486 GCF_001483705.2 Eufriesea mexicana
TATCTTTGCTCCTTATTTATGCACGAATGTTAGCCCCACACGATATTAGTCGAAAGTGTCATTAAAATTGATTTTTCCAGACAGATTCTGTAGCATTGTAATAGCTACAGCACGCCAGTAGTATCTTTCCTACTTATACATCCATGAAAGCTATGTCACAACGATATTAGTCGAAAATGTCAATGAAATCGAATTTTGCAGTCAGATTCTATGGAATTGCTATTGCTATTGCGCGCCAATAATATCCTTCCCCCTTATTTAGGCAAGAAAGCTGGGTCACCACGATATTAGTCGAAAACGTCAATAGAATAGAATTTTCCAGCCAGATTCTATAGGATTGCAATGACTATAGTACGCCAGCATAATCTTTTCTCCTTATATATGCAAGAAAGTTAGGTCGCCACGATAGTAGTCGATAATGTAAATAAAATTGTATTTTCCAGCCGGATTCTATAGCATTGCCATGGCTATAGCACGCCAATAGAT
>NW_017091881.1:0-488 GCF_001483705.2 Eufriesea mexicana
CGATGCTCTAGAATATGATTGCATAGCTATGCCTTTAGTGCTGTAGCCTTATATTAGGTGGATTTCTGCGCCCCACAGTGCTCTAATATTTTCAGCTTGACTCTGGCAAGGCCAGCAACAGCGGTCTCGGCTCGTTACGATGGGTCTGGTTACGTTCGGTTAGACTGCGTCATGCCGAGTTTTGTCAGGATAGCTTTAACTTTTGCGCTGTACACTGCTATTGGGTGGATTCCTGCGCTCCACTGCGCTCTAGTCTGTACTGCTTGCCTCTGGGAATGGCAGCAATAGCGGTCTCGAAAAGTTAGGTTTAGTTGTGGTATGTTAGGTTGTGTCATGTTGACTTGGGTTATGTTTGGGCAGCTTTCACTTTTCTGATGTACACTGCGTTTCTATGGATTTCTGCGTCCTAGTCTCCACTAATATGTTCTGCTTGGCTCTGCGGAGGCCAGCAATTGTGGTCGCGGCACGTTAGGTTGATTGAGGCTATG
>NW_017091882.1:0-488 GCF_001483705.2 Eufriesea mexicana
AACCTGTCACGACCGCTATTACTGACATCTACATAGACAAGCATGTGCCAGTAGGGCAATGCAGTGCACAGATATCAACCGAAAAGCAGTGTATAGCACAATGGTCGAAGCTATACTGACCAAACCTATTCGAACCTAGCCATGCTATGCGCAACCTGACTCAACTTCACGTGCCGTGACCAGAACTGCTGGCCACTCCAAAGACAAGCAGAACATTCTTGAGCACAGTAGGCAGTAGAAATTCAACGTATAGCAGTGTATAGCACCAAAGTCAAAGCCATCCGGTAATAACCTGTCCAAACTTAACGAAACCAAACGTAGCCTGACTATTCCTAACGTGCCGAGACAGAAATTGCTGCCCTTCTCAGATCAAAGGAGATCATGTTAGAGGAGAGTAGAGCGCAGGAGTCCATAGGGTCGCAGTGCATGACACAAAAGCCGAAGCTGCACTATCCTAACATAGGCAAACGTAACACAAACGAACGTAG
>NW_017091883.1:0-488 GCF_001483705.2 Eufriesea mexicana
TAATATAGTTTAACCTCGATAGATAACTTTTCGTATTATACCTAAACTATGTAGATGTATGCAAAAATATTTACAAGCTACGCAAATATATATTTCCAACTTGTACATTAAATTCAAGTTTCAACACTGACCCATTTCATGATAGACTTCCATTTACTTTTCTCAGCATTTAAACGAAGCTATGATTATTCCTCGATTAGTTACATTCCGCTAGCGTTACCATGAACGAAAATAGATTTTCCTATTTAAATTACGATTGTGTATACGATTTTCGGAGAGAACTGGCAATAACGAAATATGGGATTGTTAGCAGACACCTCGTTCAGTTTAAATCGTACCACGGTTAATTCCAGTTTAATCCGTTTGCTTTAAATTATCATAATTGAATTGAATTTCCTAGTCTTTTATGAAAATCATTGAATACTTTTGAAAAAGAGTATGCCTGTGCAAGATGAAGATATGAATGCCTCGCGAAAGTGCGTTTCGAA
>NW_017091884.1:0-488 GCF_001483705.2 Eufriesea mexicana
AACGTAGCCAAACATAGCCTAATACAAGCTAACATGCCGAGACCACTAAAAATACCCTCCCAAAAGTCGAGTAGAGTATAGCAGAACTATGTAGAGCGCAGATATCCTCCGAATAGCAGTGTATTGTGCATAAGACACAGTTTTGCAATCCTAACCTTTCAAAACGAGACAAAGCCAGACGAACATAACACAAAATAATGCGCCTGCACCACGATTGCTGACCTCCCGAGTGTCGGGCAGGGTATACTAGAGCAATTTGGAGAGCAGAAATCCACCGATTAGCAGTGTATAGCACAAAAGATAAAGACAACCTTTCCTAACTAACAAAACTTATCATAACCATACACAACCAAACAGAGCCTAACGTGCCGTGGCCACTACTTCCGACCCCCACGTCTCCAAGCAGAATATATAAGATCACAATAAAGCGCAGGATTCCACCGAATAGCATTATATAGCACTAAAGTCAAAGCCATCCTATCCAAACA
>NW_017091885.1:0-488 GCF_001483705.2 Eufriesea mexicana
GATGCCAGCAATAGTGATCGGTGCACGTAAGGTTTTGTTAGATTACGTTTGGTTATGTCGCAATTGGTTAGGTTAGGAGAGGATTGCTTTGTGTTTAGGGTTATAGTCTGCTGTCAGGTGTATTTCTGCGCCCTAGAGTGCTCCAATATTTCCAGCCTGCTGTGGGAAGGACACCAATACTGGTCTCGACACGTTACGTTGGATCAGGCTAGTTTCGGTTAGATAGCATTAGGCAATGTTTGGTTTGGGTAGCTTCAACTTTTCTGCTGTAGAGGGCTACTCGGTGGTCTTCTGCGCTCTGCTGTGTTTTAGTTTATTCATCTTGGTTCTGGGGATGTAAGAAATAGTGGTCTCGGCACCCTAGGTTGAGTTAATCTACGTTTGGTTATGCTTTGTGAGTTTGGGTTGCGCATGGTAAGATTTGTCTTTCGTGTTATACACGGTTATTCGGAGGAACTCTGCGTTCTACTGAGCTCTACTATACTCAT
>NW_017091886.1:0-488 GCF_001483705.2 Eufriesea mexicana
GACCAATTTTTCGGTGAAGGTTCATCTGCGTAAATTCTGAACAGTTCTCTCGGTTATGCGAGACGAAGAAAGCATAGTTTTGGAAGATCATGTTGCGAATTTTATTTTGCATCCACGAGATATGTTCCTTGTATAGAGAGAAATTTGTGTACACACGATCGTTAGAAATTTATTTTTATTTGAGATCTGGAAATAATTTTGGTACCGATGCCTTTATCTTTCCATATCTTTCTACTTATTTTTTTCTTTATCTTTTTTTTTTTTTTTGTTTTACCAAAATAGATGACTTTAAACACGCATTAACACTTTAATGGCCGTTCGCACAACATGTGTGTGATAGCTAGAACAATTATTATTGTCCGCTCACACAACATGTGTGTGATGCTACCACCGATTAATAATTAATAATTATCACACAAAGGACAAATATTAAATTTGTTGTTAAATTGTTATTGTTTTTTGTTTTATGTGTATGTTCGCACATGTAT
>NW_017091887.1:0-488 GCF_001483705.2 Eufriesea mexicana
TATGGAAAATTCAATTGCATTGACATTTTCGGCTAATATCGTGTAGAGCTAGCTTTCGTGCATAAATGAGGAGGAAGGATCCGATTGGCGTGCTGCAGCCATTGTAATGCAACAGAATCTGGCTGGAAAATTCCGTTTAATTGACACTTGCGACCAGTACCGTGGTGAGCTAAATTTCTTTCACAAACACTGGGGAAGGATGCTGTTGGCGTGCTATAGCCATTGAAATGCTATAGAATCTGGCTGGATAATTTAATTTTAGCCACATTTTCGACTAATATTGTGGTGAGCGAACTTTCTTGCTTAAATAATGAGGAAAGATTGTATTGGCGTGCTGTAGACATTACAATGCAACAGAATCTGTCTGGAAAGTTCCGTTTTATTGACATTTGCGACCAGTATCGTGGTGAGCTAACTTCCTTGCATAAATAAGGTGGCAAGATACTATTGGCGTGCTATACCCATGCCAATGCTATCGAGCTAGGCTG
>NW_017091888.1:0-488 GCF_001483705.2 Eufriesea mexicana
AATAGTGGTCGCGGCACGTTACGTTTAGCTATGTTACGCTCTGTCTTTTCAGGTTATGCTTAGTTTGATTAGGATAACCCTATCTTTCGTGCTATGCTCTGTTATTCTGTGGATTTCTGTGTTTTCCTGTGCTCTATTGTATTCCGCTGGGATCTGTGCACGCCAGCAGCTGTGGCCGCGAGACGTTATGTTGTGTTATGCTACGTTTAGGTTGGTTAGTTTAAGTCTGGTTCGGTGAGGGTACCTTCGACTTACGTGCTGTACAATGCAATGCGGTGGATTTCTGCACTCTGGTGTGCTCTAGAACATTCTGCTGGTCTCCGTGGTGGCCGGCAATAGTGGTCCCGTCATGTTAGGTTGAGTTACGCTTGGTTACTTTTCGTTTGTCTATGTTAGGATAGGCTACATTGACTTTTGTACTGTACACAGCTACTCCATGTATTTCTGAGCTCTATATTGCTCTACTATACTCCAGTCGACTCTGGGGA
>NW_017091889.1:0-488 GCF_001483705.2 Eufriesea mexicana
TGAAGCGAGTCTATTTTTACTAAGTCTGTTATCATTTTTTTGTTCTGTTATTAAACTATTAAATCAATATTGTTATTTCATCCATCACTAACAACAAGGTCTTCTGAAATGTAATATGACGAATGCTTGAATGCATTCTACTTTGTGGATTTAGTGATGAATCTCAATTTTCGTGAGAGTTCTTTGGTCAATTATATTAATGTGTTTTTTTAGAGATATGGAATGTAGAAGTCTTCTGAAACGTAGTATGATGAATACTTGAAATCATTATACCTGGTGGATCTGTAAATGAATCTTGATTTTCGTGGGAGTTCCTTGGTCGATAATATCAGTGTGCTCTTTGGACATTTGGAATGTTGAAATCTTCTGAAATATAGTATGATGAATGTTTGAATGACTCTACTTTATGGATTTAGTGATGAATCTTGATTTTCATGAGAATTCTTTGCTCAATTATATCAGTGTATTTTTTAGAGATATGGAATGTT
>NW_017091890.1:0-489 GCF_001483705.2 Eufriesea mexicana
GATGGTCTAATATAAATTTTTAATCCTTTAATGCGGCACTTTTTATTTCAAAGTATCTTCTAATTGGCCATTATATTCGAAATGCACTAACTGTCAATTTTCATTCGATATAGTACAATGTAGTTCAAATAATTCAAACGCTCCTGTCAACGATGACCACCGAGGCAGTCAAAGTGTTAACCCTAGGTCTCGGAACCCTGGGGGGTTTTCCTGCGGGCCCGTAGTGCATCACGTGGCAGGCCATCTCTCGCTCGCGATGCTTCGCGAGCCTTTCGGAAAAACCGAGGGTTTATGGTACCACCTGTACTGCTAAAGCCTTTATTGTCTAAGCCTGAAGGCTGCTTCTTACTCCGCCAAATAGGTAAAGACCTTCGCTAAGACGAAGGACGACTTTCTCAAAAGTTACGTGGTGCATTCGACTCATCCCGCCTTGGCTTACCCATCACGAGCCGTGGGGTCAGTATTTCCAAGGTTTATAACGCGATCGTA
>NW_017091891.1:0-489 GCF_001483705.2 Eufriesea mexicana
CAACACAACCTAACACGTCGGGACCACCATTGCTGCCTTCCCCAGGGCCAAGCAGGTCATGCTAGGGCACTGTGGGGCGCAGGAATCCACCTAACGGCAGTGTGCAGCACAAAAGTTAAAGCTACGCTTTCCAAACTTATCGAAACCCAACCTAACCGAAAATGACCCGACTTTACATAACGCGACCAAGCAACTATTTCTATCCTTCCCAAAGCCAAGCTGAAGATATTACAGCACTGTAGTGCTCAGAAGCGCTCCTAATAGCAGACTACGGCATTAAAGTCAGAGCTACCCCCTCCAAACCTAAGCAATAGTTACACAGAAAAACGTACCCAAAGCCTACCTAACACGCCGCGGCCACTGCCGCTGCCCCTCCCCCCCCAGAGTCAAGCAGAGTACAAGAGTGGAGTGGAGATCGCGGAAATCCATAGAATCGCTGTGTATATCAGATAAGTCTGTGGTACAAGGCCTATCCCAAACCAACGGAAC
>NW_017091892.1:0-489 GCF_001483705.2 Eufriesea mexicana
TCGGGGTCCGTTCATCGATCTCGGGCAAAGCGGCTTCGAAACGGCGGTGCATTGTACCTGCGAACTATGACAGTTCTCGGAGCGATCGGTTGTTTAATATTCTCGGGTATGGCGAGACCGGGGGGCCTAGTTAGACCAGAGGCAAGAGCGGAGGGGTGACACGGTAGACGAAGAAACTCGCGACAAGAGGAGGAGGTCCTTCTGGCGATAAGCAGCTTAGAGGTATATCTTTTCTCGCCCTTATTACAGGGCCGTACTTCACGGATGAACGGTCGCGGTAGGAGTCGACGGCTTGCTCGATAAGAGGATCACCTAGGGTCTCGCAAGCTATTGCAAAGAGTTTCGTTTTCTCGAGCACGCGACAAGAGGCTTTTGCCTTTCGTTCTCCTGCTCGTTCGCTTTAAACTCCGCTAGCTTAGCCAATGGAGGAGAAGAGGCCAGTCCGGCTGCGGGTATTCGCAACTGATCACGTACCGTCGAGTTGCCACC
>NW_017091893.1:0-487 GCF_001483705.2 Eufriesea mexicana
TTAGCTCACCACGATATTATTCGAAAATGTCAATAGAATTGAATTTTCCAGCCAGATTCTGTTACACTGCAATGGCCATCGTACGCCAATGGAATGTTTCCTCCTTATTTATGCAAGAAGCTTAGCTCGCCACAATATTAGTCGAAAATGTCAATAAAATTTTTATTTTCCATCAAGATTCAATAGCATTGCGGTGACAGTAGCACGACAATAGCATCTTTCCTCCTTATTTATGCAACAAAGTCATCTCACCACGATATCAGAAGAAAATGTTAATGAAATTGGATTTTCCAGCCGGATACTTTTGCATTGCAATGGCTATAGCATGCCAAAAGAATCGTTCCTCCTTATTTAGGCAAGAAAGCTATCTCACCCCGATATTAGTCGAAAATGATAATCAAATTATATTTTCCATTCAGATGATATAGCACTGCAATGGCGGCAGCACGCCAATGGAATTTTTCCTTCTTATTTATGCAAGAAAGAT
>NW_017091894.1:0-489 GCF_001483705.2 Eufriesea mexicana
AGCATAGCGTACCAAGGCCACAGTTCCCGGCCACCTCAGAGCCAAGTATGACATATTAGAGCAAAGTAGAGGACAAAAATCCAACGAATAACAGAGTATAGCGCAACAGTCGAATTAGCATATCCTAACCTAGCCAAACGTAACACATCCAAACGGAACCTAACCAAACCTAACACTGCGATACCGCCACTGCTGCCTCCGCAGAGTCAAGCAGAACGTACTAGAGCACAGTGGAGAGCAGGAATCCACCGCATTGCAGTGAAAAGCACAACAGCCGTGGATATCCGCCCATCGCCTGGCCTAACTTAACATAACCGAGCGTTGCATAACTCAACATAACGTGCCGCGGCCACTGCTCGTGGCCTCCACATACCGAAGCAGAACGTAGTAGAGCACAGGATCTCACAGAAGTACACCGTATAACAGTGTACAACACGCAAGTAGAAGCTATACTAACCAAACGTATCCAAACCTGACCTAACCTATCGC
>NW_017091895.1:0-489 GCF_001483705.2 Eufriesea mexicana
TTATTTTTTAGCTTAATCAAAAAACAAGTGCAATAACGACCTATGAAACTTTTTAAGATTCTTGAATTATATGTATATAGGTATCTCAATTTTTTTAAACGATATTTAAATTATCAAATGAACAATTATAATAATGTTCTCACATTACTGCTCTCTAACAACTTCGCGTAAAATTAAAAATAGAAGAGAACGTGACGTGTAACAAATATGGAAATTTTTATGAAAAATTGACTACGTAAATACGCGTAAATTATTATAATTCGGCATATAAAAATCGACTTTTTGGGATTTTTTCCAAGGAAACCACGATACTTAGAGAATACTTGGATAATATTTACAATTTTTTCCATTTTAAGAAATTAATGAAAATTGTGGAAATTATATATCCTCAAATAAATCATGTTTTTAAAAACAGACTCGAATGATTGACGCGATTGCGGACCATATGGTTATCGGGAATGAAAAAGCCAAAAAGCATTTTAATTAATA
>NW_017091896.1:0-489 GCF_001483705.2 Eufriesea mexicana
TAACCTGACCAAACGTAACCTAATCGAACGTAGCCTAACTCAAACTAACTTGTCGAGGCCACTCTTTCTGGCATCCCCAGAGACGTGCATAGTACAGTAGAGCAATATAGAGCACATAAATTCTCCGAATAGCGGTGTGTAGCACAAAAGGCAGGGCTAACCTTTCCTAACCTATCCACTCGTGACATTACCAAACGTGTTCTAACAAAACCTATAGCTCCACGACCACTACTCCTGTCCTCCCAAGATTAGAGCAGAGAATAGTCGAGCACAGTAGGGCGTAAAAGGCCACCAAATAGCAAAGTATACCACAAAGGTCAAAGATACCTCAACCTAACCGCACCTAACATAACGTAACCAAACATAGTATAAACAAAACCTGTCGTGCCGAGAACATTACTGCTGCCCTCCGCAGTAACAAGCAGAAGATATTAGGGAGCAGTAGAGTTCAGAAGTTCAACGAATAGCTGTGTATAGCACAAAAGTCAA
>NW_017091897.1:0-489 GCF_001483705.2 Eufriesea mexicana
TTAGCTCGAGGCACGGCGCGGTCGCCAGTTGGCGGGCCCCGGTAACGCGCACAGTACTTGTCTGCGCCGTCGAAAGATGTCATAGTTTCGTTCTGGGAGCGGGTCATGATTTTAAACAAAGAATGCACACCTGGCGCTGCAGCATCCGAAGAGGTCCATAAGAACATCTGGAGTCCAGTTACTCCAACAGAGGTGAAGGCTGCCTGTCCTAAGGCGAGATCAGCTCCTGGGCCGCATGGCCTAACAACCGAGGAGCTAAAAGGAGTCCTCTTGGGTATCCTAACCAGGATCTTCAACATCTGGATCCTGTGTGGGGAGATTCCTAAATACCTTACGGAGTCCTCCACCATTTTGATACCCAAGAAGGACGGGGCCGTCCGATCCGTCGGACTTTCGGCCAATTACTGTCTCTTCCACCTTGGTCAGGACTTTTCATAAGATCCTGGTCAACCGCCTGTTAAGCTCCATTAAACTTGACACAAGACAAAG
>NW_017091898.1:0-489 GCF_001483705.2 Eufriesea mexicana
GCATTAGTAGGAAGAAAGAAAATAAACGAATAAGAGACCATGAAGGTTAACCAAGTGGAAGGAACAATCCACCGATGAGAGAGAAACAAACCAACTATGAGATGTGAACAAACTAACGACGAAACATTCGAATATTATACGAAATGTTCGAATGATCAAATAAAGATAAATGGAAGCAAAAAAATAATATCTGAAATAAACAAAGAAAATTAGAACCTGAAAAAAAATATATAAACCTGAAATGAAACGGATTAGTAAGAGGAAACGAAATAAGAACGGAAAGAGCAACCCAACGACGAAATATAAACGAAATAGCAACGAAACATTCGAATATTATACGAAATATTCGAATGTTCAAATGAAGATAAGTCGAAACAAAGAAATAACACCTGAAATAAAAAAAATTAAAATCTGGAAAAAATAGAAAACAATTAAAACCTGGAAAAATAAAAAATAATTAATATCTGAAAAAAATAATTAGGGGGGTGG
>NW_017091899.1:0-487 GCF_001483705.2 Eufriesea mexicana
TGCAAGAAAGTTAGGTCACCACGATATTAGCCGAAAATGTCATTAAAATTGAATTTTCCAGGCGGATTCTATAGCATCGCTATGACTATAGCACACCAATAGTATATTTCTTCCTTATCCATGCAAGGAAGTTAGCTCACCACGATATTAGACGAAAATGTCAATAAAATCGAATTTTGCTGGGAGTTTCTATAGAATAGTAATGGCTACAGCATGCCAATAGAATCTTTACTCCTTATTTATGCAAGTGGGTTTGTTCACCACGATATTGGCCGAAAATGTCAATAAGATTGAATTTTCCAGCCTGATTCTATTTCATTGCAGTGGCTATAGAGCGCCAGTGGAATCCTTCCGCCATATTTATGCAAGAAAGGTATCTCACCAAGATATTAGTCAAAAATGTCAGTAAAAGAGAATTTACCATCCAGATTCTATATCATTGCAATGGCTATATCACGCCAATAGTATCTTTCCTCATTATTTATGC
>NW_017091900.1:0-489 GCF_001483705.2 Eufriesea mexicana
TTGTGCTGTTATTGTGTTAAATAAATCTTCTTATTAGTTTATCCATTTACTCGCAAATACAACAGGTCGAAATGATATATGCTGGCTAGATAGGTTTCGAAACATAAATTGAACAATTATGACACGATAATTGTGATAAGGAATATTTCTACGTTAATTAATAATTATTACTATCAATGGGATCATCTCTCACAGTTCAAAAGCTTATCCCAAACAACAAGCTTAATTAGTACAATCTCAAAGTCCAATGCTAAGGGTTGAAATGGTATATATTGACTAGATGGGTTTCGAAACATAAATTGAACAATTATAACATGATGATTATTATTAAGGATATTGTCATACGAATAAATGACTATTATTGTTAACGAGATCATCTTCCACGGTTCAGAAGCTTACCCTAAGCAATGAACCGAAGCTAGTGCAACCTCAAAGTCAGATACAGTCCAATACAAGGGGTTGAAATGATATGTATTAATTAGATCGTGT
>NW_017091901.1:0-489 GCF_001483705.2 Eufriesea mexicana
GTCTGGCAAAAAGGGTAATGATGATAGCTGGGGCTTGCATTTGTTACGAACTGTTATTTGATAAATGACGTGCACCTAGATTTTGCATTTCATATGGGCAGTTGCATGGTAACCTGTAAACCTACATTTTGTGTTTCGTGAACACAGGTGTTTAAGAAATGGTACACCTAGATTTTGCATTCGTCGAACAGGTGTTTAGTAGCTCGTGAAACCACGTCTTGCATTCGTTATAATGTATACCCTAATTTTTTATTCGTTCTGAATAGATTTCTGGTAAATGGCACATGCATATTATGTGTTTGTCATGGACAGTTTTATCTAATAAATGGTAATTTCATAGCATGAATATATCATGTACAGTTCTTTAAATGGTAGGGCCACATTTGGGATTTTTCAACAATAACATTTTTTTAATAAATGATTAACTCAGATCTTACATTTGTCGTGACCAGGTGTTTAATAAATGGTACACCTTGATTTTGTATTTGT
>NW_017091902.1:0-490 GCF_001483705.2 Eufriesea mexicana
GCTCGTTTGGTAGAGTTATGTTACTTTCTGATATGTTACTATTGTTTAGGTTAGGAGAATGTAGCTGTGACTTAAGCACCACAGTGTGCTGTTAGGTGGATTTCCGCACACTACAATGCTGTAACGTGTCCAGCTTGGCTTTGGGAAGGCCAGCAATGGCGGTCTCGGCACGTTACGGCAAGTCGTGCTACGTGCGGTTCCGCTCGGTTAGGGTAAGTTATGCTATGGTTGCTTTAACTTTCGTGCTGCACACTGATATTCAGTGGATTTATGCGCTCCACTGTGATCTAGTATCCCCAGCTTGGTGCTGCGCCGAGGGGATCAGCAATAGCGGTTTCGGCACGTTAGGTTGGGATACGATATATTCGGTTACGTTCTGTTGGTTTGGGTTAGGCCTACGTAGCTCTGTCTTTTCTAATATATACTGCGATCCTACGGATTTCTGCATCCTACTCTCCACTAGGGAGCTCTGCTTCGCCCTGTGGAGGCC
>NW_017091903.1:0-490 GCF_001483705.2 Eufriesea mexicana
AGGAATACTGCTATCCTTGATACTCCTGGAGTCTGTAATTTTAGGTCCTTGATGGACCAGTAATGATTGCTTTGACATAGATGGTTATTTGTGCAAGTGACTTTGGAAATTTGGTTGATACAAACAAGAGGAATGAGAGACATACTGATATTTGAGACAGGTACAGCGTGTTATGTGCATCATTGACAGGAACAAGAGGAATACTTTCATCCTTAATGCTCTTGGGGTCTGTACTTTTAGGTTCTTGATGGGCCAGTAATGATTGCTTTAACGCGATACATGGGTGGTTATTTGTGCAAGTGACTTTGGAAATTTGGTTGGTAGAAGCAAGAAGAATAAGAGGCATACTGATATTTGAGACAAGTATAGCGTGTTATATGCATCAATAACAGGAAAAAAAGGAATACTGCTATCCTTGATGTTCTCGGAGTCTGTAATTTTAGGTCCTTTATGAACCAGTAATGATTACTTTAACATAGATGATTATTTG
>NW_017091904.1:0-490 GCF_001483705.2 Eufriesea mexicana
ATATGAACATACATATATATATACAAGAATATTTAATATATTCTTTCAGATGATTTAATAGATGGATGAAATATTGTATTGCAATATCTATTTATTATAATAATAATGATATTTATTAACAAACAGGAATATACGCACAAAGAAAATTTATTATTGTTATAAATAAATTCATTATTCATTTATTTATAATAGTAACAAATTTTCCTTACATACATATATACTTGCTTTCATAAATAATATATCCAATTGTATATTAAATTCATAATAAGGATAATATACTTATTACCAATAATTATTTATAATTATTAATTAACACTGTTACCACAATTCAAAATTAATTATACCCGCCAATAATAAACCACTAAACATAATCGAATAAATAATGGCGAAAATTTCGCAATTTCAATCTCTTTCACATGATTTGATGGATGGATGAAATATTGTATTACAATATCTATTTACAATAATAATAATAATAATATTTATTAAT
>NW_017091905.1:0-490 GCF_001483705.2 Eufriesea mexicana
AGAGGGAGGGAAGGAGGGAGAGAGAAAGAAAGAAAGAAAAAGAAAAAGAAGAAAATGCGCCGATACCGCGAGCGAGATATATATGGACAGATTTCGCGTTTTCGTTGACCTCGATCTCTTTATCCTTGACCGTGCGCGCATTAGCCGGAGTCGAGCGAATAACTAAATCGTGTTTCGTTTCGTGATTTTGTTTCTGCAGAGGGAAGATTGAGACTGGAACGGTGAAGAGTCGGTGAAGAAACACGGTGTCGAAGAATTTGGACAAGATGAGGCCCGACGAGGTGATACAAAACGAGAGAAGAACGACGGAGACGATGTCCGAGACATCGGAGGGCACCATGACGACCAGCGTTTCCGGTAAATCGGGCTTCGAAAGTCGCGAGGAATTGTGCGACATCGCGGCTGTGCTTGGCATCGGTAATCCGGACGACCTGCAGCAAGAAAGATTTCGCGTTGATCGCCGGAAATTGGAACAGATGCTTCTAGGTGA
>NW_017091906.1:0-490 GCF_001483705.2 Eufriesea mexicana
TACGTTTGGTTGGGTTAGGTTAGGTCATGTTAGGATAACGTATCTTTGACTTTTGTGCTTTACTCTGGAATGCGATGGACATCTGCGCTATACAGTGCTCTTGTATGTTCCACTTGGCGGTGAGGCCGCCAGTAATAGTGGTCGCGGCACATTAGGTTGTGATAGGATACGTTTGGTTATGCTATGTTATAACTGCTTGGGTTTGGATTGCATCGACTTTTCTGCTACACACTGCAACCATATGGATTTCTACGTTCTACACTCCTCTAATCTGCTCTGATTGTCTCTGTGGATACGACCAGTAATGATGGCGGCACGTTAGGTTTAGTTGGATATGGTTGGATTAGGTTTGGTTTCGTTGATTTGCGTTGGGCTGGAACATGATAGCTTCGACTTTCTGCTGTATACTACTATTCGGGGGATTTCTGCGCTCTACTGTGCCTTAATATGTTCTGCTTGTCTCTGAGGAGGCCTGCAATGGTGGTCTCGG
>NW_017091907.1:0-490 GCF_001483705.2 Eufriesea mexicana
CGAGATATCGATATCAAATAATTCTACAATTCTATTATTACAAAATTCTTTATTTACTGCTTAAAATAGTATCGTCAGTTTTTTAACAGAGAATCTTTGATTTTCTACTCTTCTGTAGCCAAAAAATCGTCCAGCGCAAAGAGTTAATACTAAATAAATCCTATGCGGACAGAGATCTGCTCGTCTAATAAACAAGCTTTATTTAAATTAAAATATTACACTGTGTTTCCAGCAGTTCTTGAACTCTAACCCTCAAACACAAGATTCTCTACTCACTATGACACAGTCGCATTCTCTTTTCATACGCAGCTCTCTTCGTTGATCGCTCATTTCTCATGCGACCTTTAGTGGGCCAGGTACTTCAGACACTCGGACGCATTTCTAAACTTTCGTTCATTGCTTATGTCATATTTATGTCATATTTATATCATATTTATGTCATAAATATCTCATTCGTGCAATCTTTGCACGTGGTCATCCGTCCATTCAC
>NW_017091908.1:0-490 GCF_001483705.2 Eufriesea mexicana
CTTCTGAAGAAATATCTGAAGATTCCAAATCCTGTCACTTCCGATCAATTCAACTACAAACTTGCTGACATTCTAAAACATTATAAGACGAAGTCAAACTTAAACTCCATTGCACATGCTAATCAATCCTAAGAACCCTGTCTCTTCTGAAGAAATATCTGAAGATTCCAAAGCCTGTCATTTTTTAACAATTCAACTATTAACTAGGTAGATTTCGATCATTCCAAAAGACTGTCAAACTCCATCAAACATGGTGAACCAAAGATCCCTGTAACTTCTAAAGAAATATCTGAAGATTTTAAACTTCTGATTAATTCAACTACTAACTTGCTAGATTTTGATTATTCCAAAAAACTATCAAACTCCATCAAACATGGTGAACCAAAGATCCCTGTCCCTTCTGAAGAAATATCTGAAGATTCCAAAGCCTGTCACTTGTGAATAATTCAACTACTAGTTCGTTAGATTTCGGTCATTCCAAAAGACTGTC
>NW_017091909.1:0-490 GCF_001483705.2 Eufriesea mexicana
CTAACATAACCCAACCGAACGCAGACTACCTCAGTCTAACGTGCAGCGACAGCCATTAAAGCGCAGATGCACAACGAACAGCAGCGAATAGCACAAAAGTCAAAGTAGCCAATTCTAACATAGCCGAACGTAACATACCAGAACGCAGCCTAACACAACCTAACATGACGTGATCACCATTGCTGGTCACCACAGAGACAAGCAGAATGTACTATAACAGAGTGGGGAGCAGAAGCCCACCGCACTGAAGTGGGCTGCGCAAAAGCAGTAGATATCTTAACCCAACCAGACCAAACCTAACCCCAATAAACGTAGTATGACTCAAAATAACGTACCGTGACCTCTGCCGCTGGCCTCCCCAGAGCCAAGCAGAATGTGGTAGAGCACAGTAGGTCATAGGGATCCACGGAATAGCAGTGTAAAGCACAAAGTCAAAGTAGCCAATCCTAACCTAGCCAAACGTAACACACCAGAACGTAGCCTACCCACA
>NW_017091910.1:0-490 GCF_001483705.2 Eufriesea mexicana
TAGACTACGCGGTTGGCCTTGAAAAATATATTATTGTCACGATAGTAAAGTTTTAGTGTACCGAACCGCAGTCTCTTTGTAGGACATGAAATAAAATAAAGTGTCAGTAGAGTCACTTTAACTTGATTCGCTCCAAGTTACATTAGACTACCTTTGATACGGATAGCACCCGTAGGCTGCGCCACTAGGGCGCATGTCGGGTCTCGATGCATAGCCACCTCCACGTGGTGAGACCCGGTAATTGGTATCGTTTTCCAAAGAATAACTTTTGGGAAACGATAACAAGCTAAGAGCTATGCACAAAGTTTAAGATATTTCCTATCTTTTGTAAATTTTTGATGTTTCAGTTAAATATTTGATGATTTTTGAGGCTGCGAGAGGTAAGTGGACGGAATTCTTGGCAATGACGTCATACAAATACAGTTACAGTTCATAAAAATGTATAAATAATCCAATTTCTTATTAATAATAAATTGTTCATAGTGTAAAT
>NW_017091911.1:0-490 GCF_001483705.2 Eufriesea mexicana
CTGCTTGGCTCTGGGGAGGGCAGCAGTAGTGGTACCGACACGATAGGTTGAGCTATGCCACGTCGGTGTAAGTTAGGCTTGGTGAGGTTAGGACACGATAGTTTGGGCATCTGAGCTATACACTGCTATCCTCCGACATCTACACTCCACAGCGTTCTAATATTCTCCGCTTGGCTCGGGGTAGGCCAGCAATTGTGGTCTCGGCGCGTAAGGTTTGATTAGGCTAAGTTTGCACATGACAAGTGTGGTTATGTTTGGATAGAATATCTTCGACTTTCGTGCCATTCACTGCCATTCGGAGGACTTCTGCGCCATACTGCGCTCCAATACGACCTGCCTTGCTCTTGGGTCGCCAGTAATAGTGGTATCGGCACGTTCGGTTGAGTTATGTTACGTTTCGTTAGTGTAGGTTGGGAAGGCATGGTTAGGGTTTCTTTGACTTTCGTGGCATACACTGATATTCGGAGTATTCCTGTGCTATCCATTTCTC
>NW_017091912.1:0-490 GCF_001483705.2 Eufriesea mexicana
TGAATCGCAGCGTATAACAGAAAAGTCAAAGCTACCCAGGCCTAACACAAATTAACACGACACAGCTCAACATAGCCTAACTCACGCTTACGTGCCGAGACCGCTATTGCTGCCCTCCCCAGCGTAAAGGAGGACATGGTAGAGTAGAGTAGATCGCAGAACTCCACTGAACAGCAGTGTACAGCACAAAAGTTAAACCAATCCTGACAAAGCTTAGCCTAACCAATCTTAACCGAACATAAGCCGACCCTGTGTAACGTGCTGATACCACTGTTGCTGTCATTCCCAGACCGAAGCAGGGCATACTAGAGCGCAGAAGAGCGCAGAGATCCACCGAATATCAGTGTACAGCGCAGAAGTTAAAGCTATCATTGCCAAACATACCCTAACCATACGTAACCGAACGTATCCTAACGAAACAGAACGTGGCGAGGAAGCTATTGCTAGCCATCCCGGAGCCGAGCTGAATGTATTGAAGCACTGTAGTGCC
>NW_017091913.1:0-490 GCF_001483705.2 Eufriesea mexicana
CCTGCTGCTTTCATAGTTTCCAAGTTCCTATAGATATTTCTAAACATTTGTACCTTAATGAAACACTTACACTCTATATTCAATTTATATTTACCTTTGATAACTAATACAAAGTGTTCGTTCTCCATCTCAGCAATGATCCTCATATTAGCATGTCGATGCCATATATCTTCCTCGCGTTATACATATACTGCCTCTTTTATGTCTCTTGATTCGACATCATATGCACTTCCATTTCTCACACCTTGCATTCGAACCTATCCCTTTTCATTATACATCTTGGCTCCATCATTCTGAAACTTAATCCATTAGAGATGATCATTTACTGTGACCACTGATATTAATATTTATCTAGATTGGGAATACAACATACCTTTCAATCTCACTGTATTCTCCATATCTAGTACTTATAAGAGGCCATCATCTAAATTAATTTTATTCCTTTTTGTCTGCACAAGCCATTTCCATTTCCTGAATATTTATTTGACCA
>NW_017091914.1:0-491 GCF_001483705.2 Eufriesea mexicana
GAGCTCGCTATTTATTTCAGGAGATCTATCAGAAAGTGAAAGTAGTTTCAGAAGGTCTCTTGAAAAATTAAGGTTCTCTGATTGGGTTTATAAAGGTATGGAGGTTTGAACTAATTCGTGCTCGTGGCGCTAGTGTCGAATTTGAGAAGATAGCTCGTTGAGCAACGAAAAGTTCGTTGTTTACTTCAGACAGTGAAGATTGTGAACGTTTACGATAGTTTTCAAAGAAATTAGGGTTCTCTAATAGGGTTTATAAAAGTAAGGAGGTTCGAACTAGTTTGAGCTCATGGCGCTAGTGTCGCTTTTAAGAAGATAGCTCGTAGAGCAACGAGAATTCGCTGTTTACTCCAAACAATGAAGATTGTGAAAGTTTACTACAGTTTCCAAAGGAATCAGGGTTCTCTGATTTGGTTTGTAAAGGTATGAAGGTTTGAACTAGTTTGACCTAGTGGCGCTAGTGTCGAGTTTGAAAAGATCCTTTACACAACAGA
>NW_017091915.1:0-491 GCF_001483705.2 Eufriesea mexicana
ATATCCTAACCTAACTTATCGTAAAATTACCACACGTAACCTAACCCAGACTAACGTGCCACGACCACTGTCGCTGGCCCCCCAGCGCCGAGCAGAACATATTAGAGGAGAGCAGTGCTCAGAAATCCATAGGAACGCAGCGCATAGAGCAAAAGTCAAATCTAGCCTAACCCAACCTAAAAAACCGTAACATAAACGAACGTAACTGAACACAACTTGAACTGCCTAGGGCAATCTGCTGGCCCCCCCCCCCGAGCCAAGCAGACCATATTAGCGAACAGCAGAGCGCAGAAATAACCGAATAGCAGTTTATAACACAATGTTCGGTGCCATCCAAACTAAAGGTAACCTATCACAATCTAACCAAGCGTAACATAACCAAACCTATCGTGCCGCAAACGCTATTGCTGACCTCCCAAGGGCCGAGTAGGGTAAAGCGACGTAGAGCGCAGAAATTCAACGTACAGCAGTGTAAAGCACAAAGGTCATAG
>NW_017091916.1:0-488 GCF_001483705.2 Eufriesea mexicana
AAATAGTGGAAAATGTCAATAAAATTGAACTTTCTAGACTGATTCAATTGCATGGCAAAGGCTACAGCACGCCACTAGAATCTTTTCTCCTAATTTATGCAAGAAAGCTTGCACAAGGCGATAATAGTCGATAATGTCAATAAAATTGAATTTTCCAGTCAGATTCTATTGCATTGCAATGGCTATGGCACGGCAATTGAATCGTTTCTTCTTATTTATGCAAGAAAGTTTGCTCATGACGATACCATTGGGAAATGTCAATAAAATTGAACTTTCCTGTCAGATTCTGTTGGATTGAAATGGCTATAGCCCGCCAATAAAATACTTCCTCCTTGTTTATGCAGGAAAGGTTGCTCGCCACGTTATTAGACCAAAATACCAATATAACGGAACCTTCCCGTCAGTCTCTATTGCATTGCAATGGATATAGCACGCCAATAGAATCTTTCGTCCATATTTAAGCAGTATAGTTTGCCCACCACGATATT
>NW_017091917.1:0-484 GCF_001483705.2 Eufriesea mexicana
CAAGCTATAACCATTGCAATGCTATAGAATCTGGCCGGAAAATTCAATTTTATCGACATTTTCAACTAATTTTGTGGTGCGCGGCCTTTCTCGCATAAATAAGGAGGAAAGATTCTATTGGCGTGATATAGGCATCGCAATGCTGCAGAATCTGGCTGGACAGTTCAATACTATTGACAGTTTCGACTATTATCGTGGGGAGCTACCTTTCTTTCCTAAATAAGCCGGGTAGATTCTGTTGGCGTGCTATAGACATTGCAATGGTGCAGAATGTGGTTGGAAAATTCAATTTTATTGAGATTTTCGACTAATATCGTAGTGAGCTACCTTTCATGCCTAAATAAGCAGGGTAGATTCTATTGGCGTGCTATAGACATTCCAATGCTATAGAATCTGGCTGGAAAATGCAATTCTACAGACTTTTTCGACTAATATCATGGTGAGCTACCTTTCTTGCATAAATAAGGAGGAAAGATTCTATTTG
>NW_017091918.1:0-491 GCF_001483705.2 Eufriesea mexicana
ATTTCGTATAATATTCGAATGTCTCATCGTTGGGTTGTTTATCTCTCATCGTTGGTTTCTTCACGTCTCATCGTTGGTTTTAGGCCAGTTTTTCTTCAGGGTTCTAATTATATCTTTTTTCTTTCAGATTTTAATTATTTTTCTTCTTCCAGATTTTATTTCTATGTGAATATTTCAATATTTCGTATAATATTCGAATTTCTCGTCGATGGTTTGCTCCTTCCACTTGGTTAACCTTCATGGTTTCATTCGTTCGTTTTCTTTCCTCCTACTAATCCGTCTCCTTTCAGGTTTATATTAACAATAATATATTCTGTTTTAGCTTTTAGATTTTACAAGATTCTCAAGTTTCCTCAAGATTTCATTTGAGACGACGCGGAGTGCGTGCGTTTAGATCTAAGTAGACCTAAGTAATCGTAAGATAGATTCATAGACTAAGTATCATGTGCGCGCTATCCGTACAAAGGTAAGCTACCTAACTTGCAGCGAAA
>NW_017091919.1:0-491 GCF_001483705.2 Eufriesea mexicana
AAATTATTTTATCGCTCATTTACGATTAACGTTGTATTCGTTAATATCACGATACATGTATCGAGAAGAATTGCAAGTGCAAAATTGGTGTAAGGGTGGTCTAATTTCGAATAAAAATTTGAAAGAAATTATTTTATATCGCGATGAAATAAAACTGACAACGAGTAAAATTGAAATTAAAAGTGCAGAATTTAAGTAAACTTATATCGGTAATTAGCAAACTCTTTTCTTAGTCGCCATCTTCCCTGTTTTCTTCCCTTCGCAACAACGTCGTGCAACTAAAATTGATTACGGATAAACAATCCGAGCTGCAAATCTCTCTGAACAGTCTGGTACACGCAGCTCTAAGTTCTAATTACTTTCAACTATTTCGATGATACGGCGTTTGGATAGAAACTGTCTTAACGACCCTGCGTGAAATTAATGAACGAGAAGTTCCGGGTCATCAAACGCACTCCTTCGACCTAGTTGATTGCTATACCTTTTTGTAC
>NW_017091920.1:0-491 GCF_001483705.2 Eufriesea mexicana
GTATCTCTTTGCCACCGCTATTTTATATCCGATTTTATCGCGTCGTTACGTTGGTCGATACGCAGTGTCGAAATTTCACGGTAGATGGCGCTGCTTTGTTCTTTGGCATGAACTTACGATATCGATTTATCAACTCGTTGCAGTTCTACTCTCCACAAGAAAGTGGTCAATTTATCATTGGATAAAGTGTTAACAAAATCATTGTAGGGAGGCAATATAGAAGTTCAACTCTAGAGTGCACGATAAACAAATATATAAATTAATAAACTTAAAAAAATAATAATATTTGAATTTGATTTATAAAATATTTTAAATTAATCGATAAACATCGCGTCACGAATTACTCAGCATTTAGGATGTTAATCCTTGAAATACCGTTTCCGGTACTCCGTTCATCCTTTTGTTTAGGACAGACTGTGTATCAAAACGTGAAAGCTCTGAAATTTTACAAGTACCAGTGTTGCGGCCCTAGGGCTGCAATGTCCCAGGTC
>NW_017091921.1:0-491 GCF_001483705.2 Eufriesea mexicana
AACATAACATAACGTCCCGATACGAATATTGCAGTCCTTCCCAGAGCCAAGCAGAACATGTTAAAGCACTGTAGGTATCAGAAATCCACCGAATAGCAGTGTATATCGAAAAAGTCAGGGATATCCTATTCTAACCTTGCCAAACATAAAACAAGCAAACGTAGCCAAACACAACCCAACGTGACGAGACCAATACTGCTGGCGTCCCCAGAGCCAAGCAGAATATTCCAGAGCACAGTAGAGCGCAGAAGTCCTCCCCATTGAAGTGCAATGCTCAAAAGTGGAGGCTACCCTAACCTAAACTGGCCTAACCTGACCTATCCAAGCGTCCGCGTAACTCAATATAACGTGATGAGACAAATGTAACTGGGATCCCCAAAGCCAAGCAGGACATATTAGAGTATAGTAGAAAGCAGGAGTCCACCGAAGAGCAGTGTATAGCACAAAAGTCAAGGCCACCGTATCCTAACCTATCCAAACGCAACATTACC
>NW_017091922.1:0-491 GCF_001483705.2 Eufriesea mexicana
CATGGATAGGAGATCCAACAGTTGGTCTCCATGGCCCATGTGTCAAGAAGACAGAAAGATGAGAGATTCGATGGTACACTCCTGTCAAGAAAGTTGCAGATCTGTTAAGAGGTACTAGGTACCACGTCTCACGAGGACGCCATCTCGAAATCTCATCTTTGTCGCAGTTAGACTCTGTTTTGATTGTCAGAGAGAGAGAGGGAATGATGAGAGATTCGATGGTACACTCCGGCCAAGAAAGTTGCATGATTCTTGTTTATTCAATAACGGTACTGCAAAGTTAATAGGCACTAGGTAACACGTGTCACGAAGATGTGATACCACGTCTCATCTTTGTCATGGTTAAGCCCTGTCCAATCGAAGAATTGGACACCAGGAAGACGAAAAATTGGAAGATATACCTGACATGAAAATTGAACGTTATTATGTACTCAATAACGGTACTGCACTGTCAATAAGTCCCAAAGATGAAAGATTCGATGGTACTCGTG
>NW_017091923.1:0-492 GCF_001483705.2 Eufriesea mexicana
ATGTAGATCGAAGGAATCCACCGTATAGCGGAGTATAGCACAAAAGTCGAAGCTACCCTATCCTAGACTATCCAAACGTTATAATGCCGAACGAAATGTAACTAAAGCTAACGAGCCTAGACACCAATTGCTGACCTCCCCAGAGCGAAGTAGAGTATGTAAGAGCACAGTAGAGAGCAGAAGCCCGCCGAATATCAGAGTATCGCACAGAAGTCAAAGATACCCCCTCCTATCCTAACCCAAACTACCCTAATCAAACATAACCGATCACAACATGCCTTGCAACGAGCACATTTTCTGGCCTCCCTAATGCCAAGTAGAACATATTAGAGGAGAGTGGAGCGCGGAAATCCATATAATTGCAGTGTAAAACACAAAAGTCGAAGATGCCGCGTCATAACCTAACCGAACCTAACATAGACGGACGTAACATATCTGAACCTAACGTGCCGCGACAACTACTGCCGGCTTCCCCAGAGTGGAGTACAGAAT
>NW_017091924.1:0-492 GCF_001483705.2 Eufriesea mexicana
CAATTTTCCCGTGAAAACAGAGGTATTCGTCACGCTGGAGAATTGCGCGATGAAGAATATCCGGCGTAGCTCGTCGTAAAGCTCGGCTAGTCGCATGAGCGGAAGAAATCCCCGGTCTGTCTCAGCCCCGGATACAGGCACTGATCCATTAAACGATAACGACCATAAAAGATACAGGTACAATAGAATCTTTCTTCAATTTCGCCGTGACCGTAACTGCGACGCGGCCAGTCGCGGATGGGCCGTTTTTGCGGCGATAAAAGTGTCTGCTTATCCTGCCGGTGGCGAACTTATTCCGATCCCGTGATCCTCGCGGCGCGATCCAGGGGGTTCACCGACGCGTCTACGTGCACTCCTCGTGTTTGCCTTGCTCCTTATGCTAAATCCCCGACGTGGATCCTGCAGGGATGACTGGATGGCAGAGTTCTTTCCGATCTTCTTCAGACGGCTTCGTCGATCCGGCTGAGTTGGTCGCCGGTGAAAGAGAAAAGG
>NW_017091925.1:0-492 GCF_001483705.2 Eufriesea mexicana
TCATGCGACAGCTATTGCTGGCCTCGCCAAAGTCAAGCAGACTACACGAGGGTACATTGGAGCGCAAAAACCCACCGCATCGCAGTGCATAGCACAAAAGTGAAGGATAACCTAAGCTAACATATCCGAACGTAGCGTGACTCAACAAAACGTAACGAGACCAATATTGCTGGCTTCCCCAGAGGAATGCAGAAAATATTAGAGCGCATTAGAGCCCAGGAATCCACCGAATAGCAGTGTATTTCACAAAAGCCGAAGTACACTATCTTAACATAGCCAAACGTAACATAACCAAACGTAGCCTAGCCATACCTAACATGACGAAACCACTTTTGCTGGGTCAACAGGGACTAGCAGAATGTCTTACAGCATAGTAGTTATAAGACATCGGCAGCATTTTAGTGAAAAGCACAATAGTCCATGATGCCCAAACCTAGCCGGACCTAACGTCAACTAACCTAACGTAGCATAACTGAACAAAGCGTGCCGGGA
>NW_017091926.1:0-492 GCF_001483705.2 Eufriesea mexicana
ACCTGAACCACTCGCGGGCGTCGCAGGACCTGCTCCTGCAGACGCTCGTTGAGCTTTGTGTCGTGCTGGCTGTTACCGCAGAGCCGTACCTTATCCTCGATCAAGACGTGTGGTTCGGGGATCGGGACGGCTCCGTGGCAATCATCGCCAGGGTACAACTGCGGACACCCGCACCAACGCTGCTTTACAGCGGTGAGGGTTTCCTGGCGGTCTCTTGGAACGATGTAGCCGTGGTGCGGTGCTACGTCTCTCCCAACCGCGGCCTCTCGTCGTGCGAGAGGTACCTGGACCTGCTCGGAGGTTTCCTTAGTGGACACATGGCCCGTCCGCTTCTGGTCCTTGCGGGCTTCAACTCCCACTCCATGGCGTGGAGTTCCCCGCGATCAGACGTTCGGGAAGAGGCCCTGCAAAGTTGGGCCGCGGGGTTGCATCTCCGGTTGCTCAACCGGGGCTCCGTAAGCACGTGCGTCCGGTGGAACGGCACGTCCATCG
>NW_017091927.1:0-492 GCF_001483705.2 Eufriesea mexicana
CCCTAGCACCGCAATGTCCCGGGTCAAGTGGAGGACTGTTTTAAGTCCTTAGTGTCTGTACTTTTTAACGAAATGCACAGATACTGCCGTGTGACAGTCTAAACCGAAACGTACGTATGCCGTTGATCACTAGTATTCAGTAAAGTGTTAAATCGTAACGCGAGTGGTTGAATCAGGTAAAATTGCGTATGGGTGACCAGGACTAGAAGTGTGGTAATGATTACACAGATTTTTAACACTAGGTTTACGAATGCTATCTGTATACTTATTTCTAAGAACACCTGTCAAATTCACAGATAAAGGAAGTCACGTGCCTTTTTTTTAACGATTAGTTTAATTTGAAAACAATTTTATATTATATTAACAGTATTAATATAAGTTAACTAAATCTGTTACTATCGTATAATTGGAGCAACTTCTATTAATGGTTACATAGATTTTTAAGTATATATGTGTTGGAATGAGTGGAACAAGTATGCATGGGATGGAAAT
>NW_017091928.1:0-492 GCF_001483705.2 Eufriesea mexicana
CCCGCCTCCAGGGCCACCCGCAGCGCCTTACTCACTGTGGTGCTACGAGTCACGCGCCACGTAGCACCTGCAGCAGGACTAAGTACCCTGACATTCGACGTGGAAGGTTCCCCTGAAGCCGCGTCAACACCCATAAATATACCAGTACCTTCCATCTTAGTCAAACTGTCCGGGTTTCCCGGAATGAGTGCCACTGCGCGGGTTGCGAGCCCATCCTCCGCCGCTTGCCCTGTGACGTGACCCTCGGCCCAAGTGTCCCACGCTGGGTAGGCGCGCGGCTCCGCGGCAGACAATGTGCGCCGTCCCTCCCTACATGCGAAGTAGCGGCCTCCACAATTTCGTCGATGCCAGGAAAAAAGCAAACGCAATCACTTTTTAACAGAACCGCAACACACTCCGCGACGCGAGTCCCCGGCCACCTGTGCTCAAGCACTATGCGCACAAGGCGGCACTAACGCACGTGCCAGAATTCGCACTATTCCGCCGTAAATA
>NW_017091929.1:0-492 GCF_001483705.2 Eufriesea mexicana
CTGATTGCTCCAGCCGAAAAGGTGAAAACCCATGAGACTGAGACACTCGTCAGTCTTGCGAGGACGGTTCTTAACGGAGAACCAACAACACCGAGTGCCTGCTGTCGATGGCTCCAAGGAGTCTTTCCGACATCTTCGAAAATAAAGGAGCGGAGAACACCACTGCGCCGGCCACCGAAACCTGCACCTACCAAACCCGTGCCAAGGTGGAGGTTGAGGAGAAGGCAGTATGCGGCCATGCAGGAACTCTGGAAGAAGGACATGTCTCGTGCAGCCAAGCTTGTACTGGATGGCCCGGTGCAAGCTCAAAACACCAACGGTTGCCGAGATATGGTGGAGTACTGGACACCTATATTCACTAGTCCTTATGTCCACATCGAACACCATCATCCAGTTCAAGAAAAAGAGGACCTGCTTTGGATCGCTGAGCCGGTTCGTGGTCATGAGATCCAGCTCTCCTCGGCATCGGGTCTCGACAACATCTCGAGCAGG
>NW_017091930.1:0-492 GCF_001483705.2 Eufriesea mexicana
ATGCTTAGTCCTGTTACCTTCGGTTAGGTTGGGTTAGACCAGGTTTGGTTATTGTATCTTTCACTATTGCGATGTACACTGCCACTCGGTGGATTTCTTTGCTCCACTGCGCTCTAGTACGTCCAGCTTGTCAGTGTATAAGGCAGAAATAGCGGCTTCGGCACGATAGGATGTGTTGGTCTATGTTCGGCTATGTTCTTTTGTTTTGGGTTAGGTCTGGGTCGCTTTGACTTTTCCGGTATGCACACCCATTCTATGGATTTCTGCACCCTGCTCTCCACTAGCGTGTTCTGCTTTGATCCGTGGAGGCCAGTAATAGTGCTCGCTCCACGTAAAGCTGAGCTGGGTGGCATTTGGTTATGTTACGATTGGCTAGGTTAGGGGTGGATAGCTGTCACGTTAGTGTTATAGTCCGATATTAGGTCGACGCATGCGCCCCCAGTGCTCTAATATTATCAGCTTGGCTATGGGAAGGCCAGAAATAGAGCTCTC
>NW_017091931.1:0-490 GCF_001483705.2 Eufriesea mexicana
TCAATAAAATTGAATTTTCCAGCAAGATTATGTAGCATTGCAATGCCTATAGCACGCCAATTGGATCCATCCTCCTTATTTATGAATGAAAGATTGCTCGCCGTGATATTAGTCGAAAATGTCAAGATATTTGAATTTTCCAACCACATTCTATATAATTGCAATGGCTGCAGCACGCCAATAGAATTCTTCCTCCTTATTTATGCAAGAAAGGTGGCTCACCACGATACTAGACGCAAATGCCAGTAAAATTGAATTTTCCATCCAGATACTATAGCAGTGCATTGGCTATAGCACGCTAATAGGATCTACCATCCTTAATTATGCAAAAAAGAGAGCTCACTTCGATATTAGCCGAAACTCTCAATATAATTCAACTTTCCATCCTGATTCTATAGCATTGCAAACGCTATAGCACGCCAATATGATCATTCCTCCTCATTTAGGTAAGAGAGTCTGCTCACTACGATAGTTGTCGAAAATGACAATA
>NW_017091932.1:0-493 GCF_001483705.2 Eufriesea mexicana
GTACTGTTGCCGTTGGAACAATTTGTTCATCGATGACATAATATCCATAGCAATTCTAGAATAATCAATGTATAGCAGGATAAGGGCAAGTGACATTTATAACTAACAGTACGGCGCTCAGTACAAGCACCAACAGAGCACTGTATCCGTTGGAATAGTATGTTCAATGATCATTAAATTCTATAGCAATTCTGTTATGAAAAAATTCAGGTCCACTATCACTCGCGACATTAACAATTGATAACACAGTACTGAGTACAGCCATCATCATAGTAATGAAACCGTGGGAATACGACGCTCGCTGATGCAATAGATTCAAAAGCAATTCTAACACATCCTATGTATAGAGCAGCTACGGTTGGTGACACGATTGATAGTTTGGAGCTTTGTATCTCTTCAGACTGAGCATGCTGGCCGCTGCTTTATCTGTTAACTGGTTATGTATATCCCATTGCAATTCCAGAATGATGGTTGAACATCCGTTATTCATCGA
>NW_017091933.1:0-492 GCF_001483705.2 Eufriesea mexicana
AACGAATAGCAGCGTATAGCACAAAAGTGAAAGCTATCCTGCCCTAACCTATCCAAACGTAACATAAGCAGACGCAACGTGGCCCAAACTAACGTGCCACGTCAGCTATTGCTGGCCTCACGAGAGCTAAGCAGAGTATAGCAGAGAAACGTAGAAGGCTGAAACCGTTCGAATACCTGTGTATAGCGCAAAAGTCTAAGCGGTCTTTACCAAACCTGGCCAAACCTAACCGAGACAAACATAACGGAACACAACTTAACGAGCCGGGAGCACTATTCCTGGCGCCCACAGAGTCAAGCGGAGTGTGATTCCGCGCAGAAGAGCGCAAAAGTCCATAGAATGTCAGTGTGTAGCTCAAAAGTCTAAGCTATCCAAACCTGACACAACGTAACCTAGCATGACCATACGTAATCTAACCCAAACTATCGTGCCGCGCACAGTGTGGCCGGCCTTCCGGGAGTCGAGCAGGGTGTAGTATTGTTATATAGGGGC
>NW_017091934.1:0-493 GCF_001483705.2 Eufriesea mexicana
CAAGCAGAGCACACTAGTGGACAGCGTAACGCAGAAGTCCATAGAATTGTAGCGTACACCAGAAAGCTCAAAGCTACCCGAACCCTATTCAAGCCAACAGAAAGTATCCAAGCATTGCCTAACTCAACCTTACGTGCGGCGACCACCATTGCTGATCTCGCCAGAGCCAAGCAAAACATATTAGTAGAGAGTAGAAGGCAGAAATCCATATAATCGCGGCGTAAATCGGAATAGTCAAGGCTACACAAGCCAATCCCAAGCCAACAGGAGATAACCAAAGATCGCATATATCAACCTGTCGTGACGAGACCGCTTTTGCTGTCCTCCGCAGAGCCAAGCAGGACGTACAAGTTCATAGTCGAGCGCAGATGCCCACCGAATAGCAGTATATAGCACAAAAGTCGAGGATATCCTAACCAAACCAGGCCTAACCTAACCTAACCGTACGTGACATAGCTCAACGTAAGGTGCCGCAGCCACTGCCGCTGGCATC
>NW_017091935.1:0-491 GCF_001483705.2 Eufriesea mexicana
TAGCGCAAAAGTCAAAGCAATCCTATCCTAACATAACCAAACGTAACGTACGCAAACGAAACATAACTCAAACTTACGGGCCGAGAGTACTATTGCTGGCCTCCACAGGGACAAGCAGAACATATTACTGCAGAGTGCAGCGCAGGAATTGAACGAACATTGCAGTAAAGCCGGAGCTATCCTATCCTAACCTAACCTAACCTAACCTAACGTAACCTAACCTAAATTAACCTAACAAGTCGTTACCCCACTCAGCCGACCGTGCCACGACGGACCATTCGTGGCCTCCCCAGAGCCGAGTACAGTATAGAAGAACAACGGAGAGCGCGGAAATCCACCGAATAGCAGTGTATAGCACAAAAGTCAAAGCTATCCCGCCCTAATCAAATCAAAGCTAACCTAACCAAACGTAATCTGACACAAACTAACGTGCCGCTACCACTACTGCCGGCCTCCCAAGGGCAACGCAGAACGTATCAGAGGAGAGCGGG
>NW_017091936.1:0-493 GCF_001483705.2 Eufriesea mexicana
GGAAGAAGCGTTGGGCGAAGAGCCGCGTGGCCGAGGAAGCGGCGACGGTAGTTTGCACCCGTGGAAACGGTCCGTGTGTGGTCCTGGTTGTCCCTGTCCTTCTGTTTCGTCGCTCGAGTCCCTCTGTTCGGAGCGCATCGGCAACGATGACGTTAGTAACCCGATATCGCCGCCATCCACGGCCCGCAGACGGCTTCCATACAGATGTTCCAAAGGGAATAGGGCCGGGTACACGCGGAGGTGGCGTACCATTATCCGTTTACGGAATGCCTGTTTCGCGTTCTCCGAGCCGCGATCTGCACCCATCGTCGGGCACTCATCGATAACGGTAATCGGTTTTGCTAGACGCGCGTCGAATCACTGACGACGTCCAACCGCCAGGCCTGAGGCTGTCTCGAATAGCGTCGCGTTCAACGTAACAGGATTTTTCAGTAATTATCGTATTATCTTGGCTAACCGGTGGATCGGGCAAGGTAACTGTGAGAGTCGGTCA
>NW_017091937.1:0-493 GCF_001483705.2 Eufriesea mexicana
AGATTATATAACGAGTCCATTACGGAGTCACTCATCGGTGACTGATATCGAATCTTTTCTTTTCGTTGCATTTACTAAGAATAGATACAACTAACGAAAATTATTCCAGCCTGAACACATAAAGTATAGAAATATACAAAAACTTAAGAAACCAATATGCATAGCCAACACAGTTACATAGAAAAAGTAAACAATTTTCAAAGAAAGAAAGTTCATTTCCTGCTTCTTCCTTCTTTCTCGAATTGAAAAATATGAATAAAAACATGATAATTTACATGACAGACTCGTCATTTTTTCATTTCTTCTCTTTATTAGTTTTTTTTTTTTGGACAACGACTTTAATCCGTAAAACGCCGAAGTAAAAGCAGGATTACAAAAGGAAAAGAAAACACGAAAAAGGGAATACTTTATGCAATAGAACGAATTGGTACGTCTGATGCGTAAAGGCAGAGAAAGGTGATAGTCTTTTCGTTGAAAAGTCGTACAATGCCAA
>NW_017091938.1:0-493 GCF_001483705.2 Eufriesea mexicana
AAAGAATGATTAATAAATAATAAATAAATAATTTTTTTATTATTACTATTATAAGAACAGAGTCAAAAATTTCTAATTTCACAATGGATATCGCGAAATTTCAATCAATTAAAAGTGAAATTAAACGAGAGGTATATATTCACGTATTGTTTCAGTAAAACAAGGTAGAAACAATTTTTTTGAATTATAAGAATGAAGTCGAATATTTCTAATTTCACAATGGATGCGATGGATGGAAATTGAAATTAATTAAAAGTGAAATTGAACAGGAGGTATATACTCTGATATATAATTTCTCAAATTGATTAAAATTCGTCTGATATATGAATGAATTGCTCGATTCGTGTGACATTCGAAGCCAAGAATCATTCTAAGTTTTCAACAAAGTTCCTCGACGACTATGACAAATGTCTCATACGCGATTAACCGTGCATTCCTGGAATTGTAAATGGTGGTCTGCAGGAAACGACAATGGCGGTGGTTCGCGTGTTAT
>NW_017091939.1:0-493 GCF_001483705.2 Eufriesea mexicana
TCATTATTTTTAAATAATTCGTTTGGGAATATGTTAACTATATAGTAATTACTTATCCTCCGCTTTTGTTACCGCCCAATATATTTTATCAATTTCTTTTGCTTCGTAAAACGTAAAACTCATATCTGCTAAATCTGATGCATTATGAGATGATAAGCCTTCATTAAATACTAATGTATTACTTAACATATTGCTCACATCTGGTATATTAAAAGTATTTCATGTTCAAAGATTTTGATTGAATTTTGAAGCTCTATCCAACATATTTTTGCATATTTGTTACATTTTAAGTATTTCACTCTGAAATGTTCTGATTAAGTGATTGTGTAACAGAAAGCATTGACTTCATATTTGTTATATTACTGGTATATCACTTTGGAATATCTTGATTTAATTTTGAAATACTCTAAAGCGTTCCTTGCAACGGTAATATTTCTGGTGGTAATTGGTCTGGCACTTTTTCAATTGTTCTTGGCATTTTAACAACTTGAAT
>NW_017091940.1:0-493 GCF_001483705.2 Eufriesea mexicana
TTTCGCAATTGATTTTGATGATATGGCTGGTGGCCTTAACAAAAGAAGAATGATATTAGAATGATGATAGAAGAATGGTATACAGAGTGCTGTATTTAAAGAACTTGTAAAGGTAAATTGTATAATTTAGTTATTATTTAAATATAAACATTGAAAAATGATCTTATCTCTACCTTTTTATAAAAAAGAAAATAGTAAGAAATATATGAATTAATATTATCAGCCCAAATAATTATTAATATTATTAGTATGATATAAATAACACTAACTTGTGATTACATTTATTATATGCCAAATGAATTAATTTAATTTTGCTAAGCTTATTTGGTTGTATCTTTATTACATATATTAAACAATAGCGTTGCACTTTGATTAATAGAATTGCGTAATTCATTAAAATGAATAAATAAATCATTACAAATGGTACCGGAATAACTTCGTGGCAGCCATTATGGTATCTAATAAAATCGTAATTAAATGGTCGTAAATAACG
>NW_017091941.1:0-493 GCF_001483705.2 Eufriesea mexicana
ACTCCCTTGACTCGTTTCCATTCTCCTTTTTCTTCTTAATTTAAAAATTTCAATTCCTTTATTTAAATTTTATATTTCAATTTCCTTTTAATTAAAATTTAACATTAGAATTAAAAATTAATATTGAAATTTTAATATTAGGTCTAGTGCAGACTTCTTTCCGGTAATCTCATCTTAAGATTCAAGAAATGAACGTATTTGTACGGCAAGATTCTTTTCTGACTACATCGGAGTATGTAGAACAGCTCAACTCGATATAATAAACCATTTTGGACTTTATTCGGAAACTTGGATCGGTGTATAAGTATTCCAGATGAGTTAGGTTTGAGAGAAAATAATTTGCACGACTCAGTCGTCATTTGTAGATCCCTGCTCGCTCGGAACAGGAACGAACCGTGTTTAGACGGGATGATAATGAGTGATGAAAAGTGGATTGCATATGAGAACATCGAGAGAAGAAGAGCATATCGTGAGCAACAAATGGACAACCTAT
>NW_017091942.1:0-493 GCF_001483705.2 Eufriesea mexicana
AGCCTAACTTAACATAACGTACCGCCAACACTGTTGCTGGTCTCCCCACGGCCGAGCAGAACATATTAGGGACAGTAGAGCGTGGGAGTCCACCGTGTATCAGTGTATACCACGCAAGTCGCATTCATCCGAGGATAACCAAGACTAACATAAGGTAGACAAACGCAGCCTACACAACATAACGGATCCAGACCACTATTACTGGCATGCCGGAGTCGAAAGGAGTGCAGTAGAGCAACGCAGGGCGCAGAAATCCACCGAAAAGCAGTGCCTAGCACAAAAGCCGAAGCTATCCTATCCTTACCTAACTAAACGCGACATAACCAAACGCAATGCGTCTCAGCATTGCTTGCCGAGATCACTACTGCTGGTCTCCGCGTAGCCAAACAGAATATACTAGAGCACATTAGAGAGTAGAAATCCACCGAACAACAGTGTATAGCACCTGCGTCAAAGCCATCCTAACCATATTTAGCATACCCTAACCGAACCA
>NW_017091943.1:0-490 GCF_001483705.2 Eufriesea mexicana
AGATTCTATCGTATTGCAATGGCTATAGCATGCCAATAGAATCTTCCTTCCTTATCTATACAAGAAAATTAGCTCCCCACGATATTAGTCGAGAATGTCAATAAAATAGAATGTTCGAGTCACGTTCTTTCGCATTGCAATGGCTATAGCATGCCAATGTAAACTTTCCACCTTATTTATGCAAGAAAATTTGCTCACCACGACATCAGTCGAAAATTTCAATAAAATGGAATTTTCCAGTCAAATTCTATAGCATTTGAACGGCTATAGCATATCAATGGAATCTTTCCGCCTTATTAATGCAACAAAATTAGCTCACATAGATATAAGTCGAAAATGTCATTAAATTGAATTTTCCAGTCAGATTTTATAGCATTGCAACGGCTGCAGCATGCAATCAGAACCTTTCCTCCTTATGTATGCAAGGAAATTAGCTCACCACGATATCAGTCGAAAATTTCAATAAAATTGAATTTTCCAGCCAGATTCT
>NW_017091944.1:0-493 GCF_001483705.2 Eufriesea mexicana
CACGATATTAGCCGGAAATGATAATAAAATTGAACATTTCTGTGAGATTATATTGCAATGCAACGCCTATAGCAAACCAATGGTATCCTTTCTCCTTATTTACCCAAACAGTGTGCTCACCACGGTAGAAGCCGAAAATGTCAATAAAATTGATCTTTACGGTCAGATACTATTGCAATTCAATTGCTACAGCAAACAAATAGTATATTTTCTCCTTATTTATGCAGTAAGTTTCGGACCACGACATTAGTCGAAAATATCAATAGAATTGAACTTTTGAGTCAGGCTCTATTGCATAGCCATGGATATAACAAACCACTAGGATCCTTCCTCCTTATTTAGGCTAAAAATCCTGCTAACAACGATATTAGCCGAAAATGACAATAAAATTGAACTTTTCTGTCCGATTCTATTGCAATGCAATCGTTACAGTAAACCAATGGTATCCTTTCTCGTTATTTGCACATAAATGTTTGCTCGCCACGATAGACGC
>NW_017091945.1:0-493 GCF_001483705.2 Eufriesea mexicana
CCGCTCTCTAGTACGCTGGAGATGTACGACGAGTGGGCAGGAAGGAAGCAGGAAGGGATGGAAGGAAGGAAGGAAGAAATTTGGAGCAGCACGGTTCAACGTTTACGAGAAGTTGCGAACGCGTGCGCTGCACCGCGTCCATAGGTAGTGGCACAGTCGTCGAGAAGACGAGCCGATTACGATGCATCGCGGATGAAACTGTTGGCAAGTAGCGATGATTAATTGCCGTGCCACGCCGCCGTTCTCGAACACAGATTTCCTGGCGACGATGCACAACCGAAGTGTAATTTGCGCTACGACGATTGGACCGCGTACATGTCCGCGGGGATCCACGCTCCCCGTGGTAGCCCAAGCATCGACAGACTATGCTCTTTGACCGTTTCACCGAACTAAACGTCGAACAGCTTAGGAACCAATCTCTCGTTTACTTTCGACAGCGAAAACAATTCGTTAACGAATCATACCCCCGCCTTTTGTTTCCTCCTACTTCCCA
>NW_017091946.1:0-494 GCF_001483705.2 Eufriesea mexicana
GCGCGACGATACCAATTTTCCTGGGCTCCGCAGAGCCAGGCAGAGTGCGCTAGAGCACTGTAGAAATCCGAAATCCACCGGATAGCAGTGTATAGCAGAAAAGACTAGTCTACCTTATCCTAACCTAACCGGAGGAATCATTAGTATACGTAAGCAAACTAAACATAACGTCCGGCGACCACTATCTATGGCCTCGCCAGAGCCGAGCAGAATGTAATAGAACACAGTAGGTCACAGGAATACACCGAGCATCAGTGTATAGCGCGAAAGCAGAAGCTTCAATATCCAAATTTTGCTCAACCTAACCAAACCAAACGTAACCTAACTCAAATCAACGTGCCTGGACCACAGAGTCTCGCTTCCCCAGAGTCGCGCAGAGTATTGTAGAGCAATGTAGATCGCAAGAATCCACCGTATAGCAGCGTAGAGCACAAAAGTCAAAGAAATCCTGACCAAACGTTCCTAACCTGACACATCGAAACGAAACGTAACTC
>NW_017091947.1:0-494 GCF_001483705.2 Eufriesea mexicana
TACAACTTAAGACTACAACTCAATTCTACAACACAATGACAACTCAGCCAGTTACAACTAATGACACACAACTAAAACACAACTAAGAACTCCTCTAAAGAACTATCCCTCAAGAAGTCTCTTCCAATCACCTTTCCCAAGTACTGCTCACTAACCACTTTTGCCTTCTTTTATATCTTCTCCAACCTATATACGTTTTCCAAAAGCCTCCCCCAATATGACCAAATATGGTCATGTAAGCTAAAGTTACCTATACACGAGGTGGAAATCCTGCGATGCTATAATAGTTTTGGCTTTAAGTACTTATACAACTCACCTTATTTGTTGTAAATAATATTTCAACGTAATATGCATCGCGCAATAGAAAATTCATCGTGTCGCCAAGGGCAATCCCTGCAAAACTGGCGTGGCATTGAACGTGTTAAATTCGCCTCGCATAACCTATACTTATCGTCCATCCGCTCTCATAACTGTCACACATTCTAACTCACTCG
>NW_017091948.1:0-494 GCF_001483705.2 Eufriesea mexicana
GCAAGCATCCGCCGAATAGCATTGTATAGCAGAAATGTCAAAGCCACCCTAACCAAACATAACTCACACTAACCAAACCAAACGTAACGGAACACAAAAAAACGATCCACGCCCACTATTGCCGTGCTCCCAACAGAGAAGCAGAGGGTAGTAGAGCAATGCGCAGCGCAGGTGTCGGACGAATAGCATTGTATACCACAAAAGTCGAAGCTATTCGAATCAAACATAACCTACCTTAGTCAACCCAAACCTAAACTGACTCATCCCAACTCGCCCAGGCCACCATTGCGGGCCTCCCCAGGGCAAGGAATAACATATTAGGGCACTGTAGAGTGCAGAATCCTTTCGTATAGCAGTGTGTAGCAAAAAAGTCAAAAATAACCTTTCCAACCTGGCCAAACACAACGTAACCTAACTTGACCTGAACCATCCTAGCGTGCCGAAACCAACATTACGGCCCTCCACAGTGCCGCGCAGAAAATATTGGGGGAGAG
>NW_017091949.1:0-494 GCF_001483705.2 Eufriesea mexicana
TATACCGGCAGGGCACCGTTGTCGTTGGATAAATCTGGTCCATGTTAACCAGGATCCTATATCTCTTCCAGAATGACGAATGACAGATTCCTTATACCTCGTGGTATTAGCAATTGACAAACCTGTGCTGAGCACAGCCATCATCACAGTACCCTATCCGTTGGACTACAATGATGGTGTATATTCCAAAGCAAATCCGGAATAGTCAATTTATATTACTGCTATCGCTGGAGAAATTTGCAACTGGTTGTGCGGAACATATTACATCCAAAAATATAGCACTGTAGCCGCTGGATTAGTCATCTAAGTGTTGATTCATGTTCTATTAAAGTTCTAGAGCGACAAAATGCGGATCTATTGACCCGTCAGATATTGACATCTGAAGACACAGTAATGGGTACAGCCACCATCTCTGTTATGTTGTCGATGGAATACTTTGTTCACTGACGCTGTATATTCGAAAGTAAATCCTGAATAACATATGAATATTTCGG
>NW_017091950.1:0-494 GCF_001483705.2 Eufriesea mexicana
CAATTGACAGTACGGTGCGCATCATATCCACAAATATGGCACTGCAGCCGTTGGCTAAGTTTGATAAATTATGATTTAAATTCCTTAAGGAATCTAGAATGACAAAATACACATCCAGTGTTCCTAGATATACTAAAAATTGACAACACGGTGCTGATTGCAGCCATAAACAATGTAATGTCTCATTTGGTCTACCTTGTTCACTGAGGACATAGTTTCTGGAGCAATTTTGTAACAATCAATGTATATTACAGTTATACCTTCAGGTATTTCCAATTGACATTGCGGTACCTGTTACATCCACAAATATAGCACCGTAGCCGTTGAATCAATATGTTCCGTTATGATTTAAGTCCTATAACTATTCTGCAACGACAATATACATATTCAGTGATCCTCGCAAAATTAAGAATTTACAACACAGGACTGAGTACAGCTATCATCACTATAACGTTGCCGTTGGATTGCTTTGTTCTTTGAGGATGTATATTCCG
>NW_017091951.1:0-494 GCF_001483705.2 Eufriesea mexicana
GTACCTATGGCACCTATGGCACCTATGACACCAATGGCACCTATGACACCAATGGCACCTATGACACCAATGGCACCTATGGCATCTATGGTATCTATGGCACCTATGGCACCAATGGCACCTATGGCACCAATGGCGCCTGTGGCACCTATGGCACCTATGGCACCAATGGCGCCTGTGGCACCTATGGCACCTATGACATCAATGGCGCCTGTGGCATCTATGGCACCTATGGCAACCTATAGCACCTGTGGCACCTATGGCACCTATGGCAACCTATGGCACCTATGGCACCTATGGAACCTATGACACCTATAGCACCTATGGCACCTATGACACCTATGGCACCTCATTCTACGAGGGCCTCCGCAGCGACATTCACCCTAGCGAAAGGGTTAAATAGTTTAAATTCCCATGACACGAATTATTACTAAAAATATCTACATCTCACAGAGGATCTATAATCGAAACTCAACGACTCGACTCCATGTCTA
>NW_017091952.1:0-494 GCF_001483705.2 Eufriesea mexicana
TAACATATCCCAAAGTATTGTGCCAAGACCGCTATTGCTGTCCTAGCCAATACCAAGCAGAGAAAATTAGATCGGAGCAGTGCGCAGATATCCACTGAATAGCAGGGTATGGCACCAAAGCCAAAGCTATGCTAACCAATCCTAAACGGCCCTAGCCAAGCCGTGCGTAACCTGTCCCAATCTTGCGCGACGAAACCACCATTGCTGGCTTCGCCAGAGGCAAGCAGAATATGATTGAGCACAGGACAGCATGGAAGTTCGTAGGATATCAGTGTTGAGCACATATGTCAAAGCTATCCTAACCCAACATAACCTAACCAAACAGAAAGCAATCTAGATCCACCTAACGTGCCGCGCCATGTATTGCTGTCATCCAGAGAGCCAAGCGGAGCATAATAGAGGAGATTAGAGCGCAGAAATCCGTAGTATCGCAGTGTACAGCACAAAGGTCGACGAAACCCGAAACTAACCAAAGCTGACGTGGCCTAACCAAA
>NW_017091953.1:0-494 GCF_001483705.2 Eufriesea mexicana
TTAAAATTAGAAGTTAGAAGTCTCAAGTTTGCCTTAAAGTCAGTTTAAAGTTAGCAGTCAGTCAGTCTAAAAGTTGTCAGTTGAAAGTCGTAGAAATCAATCTTAGAAGTCAGTTGTAAGAAAGTTATCAGAGCGTGAGAATAAAAGATGGAGTGAGTTCATGTCCAGTCGGGACAAGCGTGCATAGTTACTAGTTACCATTTTATTAATCCGAGACTCTTTTGTGTTCCGTTAAGCATTAGAATATTATTCCAGTACATTCCCTCCAAACATCCTAAATATATTATACATATAAAACGAGTCATATAAAATTCTTACTCCTCTCCCTCGCTTTAAAAAAATAATAAGGAAGTTCATCTGAACGCGAGGCTAACCTCAAAAAGCCTAGGTCGTCTAAAAATTATTCAGCATCTGTTGTCCCTTTGAGACTCGACCAACCATAATCGTCTCCGTTTCAGCAATGCGACTGCAACGTGCACGGATGTTGCACAGTT
>NW_017091954.1:0-494 GCF_001483705.2 Eufriesea mexicana
AACATATGTTAATAATAGTGAGAGGGAGAGAAAAGAATTTTCAAGATAGAGTCACTCTTTGTGTTTAAAATATTTTATTTAGAATTATTATCAATATTTACATATTATTATCTAAATATATTATTTTATTAACCGTTAAAAAACGTGGAAGATATTGGTATTCATTTCTATCCACAAAGTGTTCACCTATCCAGGTGTCTTATTGATCAAGTATCTATCTAATTATTCATATATTTTATGATCCAAGTGTTCCTCTGTTCAGATTATCCAAATGTCTCAGGTACTGTGTTACTCAATCATCTTACCTTTCAAAAATTTCATTACGAAGTTGTACTTCTTTGATTAAATGTTTGCTAGTCAAATGTTCCCCTATCTAATTGTTGTTGGAACCCGAATTTCTATTTATAATACGGGTTCTAGCAACAGGGCTACGTCGGAAAAATCCAAGTCGGCGGTGAGGAAGAAACTGGCCTTTCACAAATTTTGTAGGTGCT
>NW_017091955.1:0-494 GCF_001483705.2 Eufriesea mexicana
GAAATGCAGGCCATTTATCCATCGAGATACAAACAAGTGACGACACAGTGGATATCATCGCGGTATTGCTGCCGTGCGACAGCTTTGTTCACTGATGACGCAATTTCCATAGCAATTCCGGTTTATTCCTTGTATACCGCGGTTATGGCATGAAATATTTATAATTGACTGAACTGTACTCCATACATCCACATATATAGCACTATAGCCGTTGGATTAGTCTGTTCAGTGGCGGTTTAAATACTATACGAATTATAGAATTATAAAATACGTATCCACAGGCCGTCGAGACTTTGACAATTGACAATACTGTACTGAGTACAGCCATAATCACGGTAATGTAGCCGTTGGAATGTTTTGCCCACTGATGAGGTAAATTCGAAAGTAATTCCGGAGCAACCAATTTATAGTGCGGCTATGGCAAGGGATATTTCCAACCGACAGCACGCTACGTAGAACATCCACAAGCAGAGCACTGCATCCTCGGTCTTAAT
>NW_017091956.1:0-495 GCF_001483705.2 Eufriesea mexicana
AAATAATCATTTCCTTTATAATTAATTAATAATTATTCCCAATTATCCTATTTATTATTTCTTGTTTAAAAATTCAAGCATTAATAACACTGATATAGTAGTTTTATTCACCTTGTGAGATATAATCGGATTGAAAGCACAAAGTGTGCGATTTTCATAGATTCTGTCCGACATGCCAGGATCTAGAGTCGACGTTTGAAAATCCTCGATAAATCCTGACACAGTGCACGAGAACTCGTACAGTTGGTTCGATGGAAAGAAATACTGATTCGTGGACAGTTGACGAATTGACGTCTTAAAAAACTCATTATTCTTCAACTTCCGGTGCTCTCTTAAATCTTCGTCTATTTCCTGTAAAATTGCATTAAGTGTCATTTATTTTCCTCATTCTTAAATCATTCTTAATTATTTATTTACCAAATGATACATATTACATGCAAAACAGAAATAGAAATTTTTATTTAATAATTAAAGAATTTTTAATTAGTCATTCAA
>NW_017091957.1:0-495 GCF_001483705.2 Eufriesea mexicana
AACCAAACCAAACGTGACCAAGCACAACCCAATGCGCCGCGGCCTCGATTTCTGGAATTCTCAGAGCAAAGCAGGGAATATTAGATCTCAGCAGAGCGCAGAAATCCACCGAACAGCAGTATACAGCGTAAAAAACAATGCCACGCTGTCCTGGCCTAACCAAACATCACACAACGAAACGAAATCTAACTCAACCTAACGTGGCTATACCACTTCTGCTAATCACCACCGGAGCAAACAAGAGTCAAAGCCATCCTAACCAAGCATATCCTAACCCAACCTAACAAAGCGTAGTCTACCTAAATCAACCGTGACACGACCGCTATTGCTGGCCTCCGCAGATTGAAACATATGACAGTAGGGCAGTGCCGGGCACACCTATCGACCGAGTAACTGTGTATGGCACAAAAGTAAAAGCTATCCTAACCATACCCGTCCTAACCTAGCCAAGCCAAGCATAACCTACCTCAACCTAACCTGACGGCAGCACTATTC
>NW_017091958.1:0-493 GCF_001483705.2 Eufriesea mexicana
CCATCCATACATCCATCGAACGATACATCCATCCATCCATACAAGCACCCATCCATACATCCATCGTTCCATACATCCATCCATCCATACATCCATCGATCCATACATATATCCATCCATATATCCATCCACCAAACCATCAATCCAGCATTACATCCATACATGCACCAATACATACATCCGTCCATCCATACATGCGTACATCCGTTCATCCGTCCATCCGAACCACAAACTATACATACAACCAACCATCCATACAGCCATCCACCCATCCATCCTTCCATCCATACAACCGTCCTTCCATACACCCAGCCATCCATACATCCATCGATGCATACATATATCCATCCATACATCCATCCACCAATCTATCAATCCAGCATTACATCCATACATGCATCAATACATACATCCATACATACACCTATACATTCATCCATACATACATCCATACATAAATACAAACATCCATACATACATCCATGCATACATC
>NW_017091959.1:0-495 GCF_001483705.2 Eufriesea mexicana
ATTTCCACAATGTGAATTTATAATAAAAGTGAAAAAAATTAATAAATTACGGGTTATTACTTGAATTTATAACGTATGTACCTTAAAATGTACATATAATTTAATAAAAGTTTATAAATTATTATTATTATTGTCAATAACAAATTAATATTGTTAATAACAAATTGCTCGCAATTTATATTTATAATAAAAGTGAAAAAATTAATAAATTATTGCCTATGAGAGCAGAAAATTAATAATTAATAAAATCGACGAAGTTCAAAAATTTTCGATTGGGGTGGGGGGCTCAGCCGATCCGTGGCTATATAAAGGGCGACGCGACGCAGCAGAAGTCATTTGTCAGTTCGATTTCGGAAGTGTAACATCTAATAATCATAGTGCGCGAGGGGTGGGGGTCCGAAGTGAGGTTGGGGTTAGCCACCCCACCCTCACCCCACCCCATTAAACAATTTACTAATAATTTCTTTTTGTTTTCAGTTATTAATTTTTTTTTCC
>NW_017091960.1:0-493 GCF_001483705.2 Eufriesea mexicana
TTCGACTAATATCGTGGTGAGCAAGCTATCATGCTTAAATAAGGAGGAACGATTCTATTTTCGTCTATAGCCATTGCAATGCAATAGAATCTAACTGGAAAAATCAATTTTATTGACATTTTCGACAAATATCATGGTATGCAAGCTTTCTCGAGTAAATACGGTGGAAGGATCCTATTGGCATGCTATAGTCTTTGCAATGCAATAGAATCTGAAGGGGAGGCTCCATTTTATTCATATTTTCGACTAATATCGTGATGAGCACGCTATCTTGCATAAATGAGAAGGAAAGATACTTTTGGCGTGCTACATCCATCGCAATGCAATGGAATCTGACTGGAAAGTTTAATTTTATTGACATTAAAGACTAATATCAAGGCGAGAAAACATTCTCGCAAATATCAGGTGGAAGGTTCCTATTGGCGAGATGTCGCCATTGCAATGTAATATAATCTGACTGGAAAGTACAATTTTTTTGACATTTTCGACTAAT
>NW_017091961.1:0-495 GCF_001483705.2 Eufriesea mexicana
CAACATAATCGAGCGCAGACAAGCCCAACCTAACACGCCTTGGCCCCAACTGCTGTCCTCCCCACAGCCAAGCAGGGCATGTTAGAGGAGAGTACAGCGCAGAGGTCCATAAGATGGCATTGTATAGCACGAAAGTGGAAGACATCCTAATCTAACCAAAAAAAACGTAACCTAACCAAACATAACCTAACACAACCTAAAGCGCCGCCACCACAATTTCAGGCACTCGCAGATCAAAGCAGGGAATATTAGACCGCAGTAGAGCGCGCAAATCCACCGAATAACAGTGTATAGCACAAAAGTCAGAGCTACCCTAACCAATTCTATTCCAACCTGACCTAAGCGAACGCAACATAACGCAACATAACGTGCCGAGAGCACTACTCCTTGCGTCCACTGGGACAAGCAGAGTTCGATGGCGCTCACGAGGGCGCATAAGTCCATGGAATAACAGTGTGTAGAACAATATTCAAAGCTATCCTCGCTTAACGCAAC
>NW_017091962.1:0-495 GCF_001483705.2 Eufriesea mexicana
GTTAGGTCCAAAGATGGCGAAGAATTTGACACCAAAAGTTAGAACCTTCTGGTCCTAGTCTGGGCCGTTTCCTGAGGACCAACCAGGCCCGAACGGAAAGTGTAACGCCGATCCTTGGGGGCCGGCGTGGCACTTAACGTGTTAAATGCCACATCGGTCCCTAGGGACCGGCGCTAAGCTTGCTAGGTTTTCCGTTCAGGCCACGGCGGGCCGTACGGCCCGGAAGGGCCCGCATCATGGCCCCCATGACCGACCACAGACTTTAGGTCACTATTACACAACCGCGCGTGTCGGTCTTTGCGCACTGATTGTGAGACTAAATATTTTGCTTAGGCGATATCGGTTCTTATTCAGTCAAAGTTTAAGAAAAAGAATGCAATATTTTAAAAAAACTTAATGTAATATATTAAAACAGGATAAACAAAGGTGTCTCTACGTCGGTGGCCCACTTAATGGCCGAGTCTGGGTCTGAACGGAACAGCAACCAAGTGAGTT
>NW_017091963.1:0-495 GCF_001483705.2 Eufriesea mexicana
TGCGTTTGGTTAGTTTAGGTTGGTTTATTTTCGGTAAGGTTGGTTTTGACTTTCGTGTTATACACCGTTGTTCAGTGGATTTCCGCGCTAGAATGCGCTCTACAACATTCTGCGTGGCTCTGGGGAGGCAAGCATTAGAGGCATCGGTAGGTTTGGTTGAGTTATGCTACGTTCGGTTATGTTACGTATGCCTGTGTTAGGATAGGGCAGCTTAGACTATTGTGCAGCGCAATGAGATCCTAAGGATTTCTGCGCTCCGCTCGCCCTTAGTGTGCTCTACTTGACCATGTAGAGGGTAGCAATAGTGGCCTCGGCACGTTAAGGTGGGTTAGGATAAGATGGGTTGCGTTACGTTTGGTTAGGTTTGGATAGGATAGCTTCGGTGTTTGCGCTGTACACTGCTATTCGGTCGGTATTTGCGCTCTACATTGCTCTACTAGAATCTGCTTGCCTCTGGGGAGGTATGATATAGTGGTGGTGGCCTATTTGTTCGAG
>NW_017091964.1:0-495 GCF_001483705.2 Eufriesea mexicana
GTTTACTTCCCCGATGGTTGGACCATGTCAGTTTCATTGGCAGATGAGGAATCTCGCATCCAACACCTGTCCCTATGCCACAAAAGCGAGGAATGACATCGAGCCGTGCAATGCACTAAGCAGCTCGGAAACAGGCACAGTACTCGTCGAAGACGGTTCCAACGCGAAGATCCAAAACTGGCACCAGTTCGTTACCATCGAAGGAAACAAGGATCACAGGCGAGTGATAGGGGACCAAGGACCCTGCAACCAGGGAAATAGAGAAATACCGGTACCGCAAGCTGACGAGGATGTACACCAGGATGTTGACGAACGCGAAGATCCAAAACTGTGGCACCAGCTCGTCACCAAGGAGGGAAATAAAGAGCCCTGGAGAGTCCTCTATAAGACCGCCATCGGTAAACATAAAAAGAAAGAAGCCACCTGCGCCCTTCGCATACCTCATAGAGAAACGACAAGCTGGTCATCCACTGCCGAGACATTCGAACTGAGCAG
>NW_017091965.1:0-495 GCF_001483705.2 Eufriesea mexicana
CATGCCGCGACCGCTATTGCTGGACACCGGTGAGCCGAGCAGAGCGTAGTAGACCAATGTAGAACACAGAAATCCACCGAATAGCAGTGCATAGCACAAAAATCTAATTAACCCTATCCTAACATGTCCAAACGTAGCACAACCGATCGCAACATAACTTAGACTAACGTGCCGGGACCAATACTGCTAGCATTCCCATCGCCAAGCAGAATATACTGGAGCAGAGCAGAGCGCAGAAATTCACCGAATAGCAGTGTATAGCGCAATGGTCAAAGCCACACTAACAAAACCTAGACTAGCCTACCCTAACCAAGCGTAGCATGTCCTGCAAGAATCTGCAACGACCGCTATTCCTGGCCTCCACAGAGGCAAGCAGATGCTTGTAGAGTAATGCAGTGCACAGATATCGACCGAACAGCAGTGCATTACAAACGAGTCATAGCTAGACTAACCAAACCTGTCCGCACCAGCCAAGACATGCGTAACCTATCTGAA
>NW_017091966.1:0-495 GCF_001483705.2 Eufriesea mexicana
GTAGAGCCATGATGCAAATGGGTTAAAGAATGTTAGCAATACTGAAAAATATTTTAGATATGTGTTGTGATACTTCATTGTGCAATAATTTGAGCCAGTCTTGTAATAGACATTTAAATTTTTAAATACTAGATATTTTTTTATTTTAATATTTCATTTTATTTTATTATTAAATATCACTATATTTTTTTTATTACAAAGTGATTTACAATATTTGTATGAGCCACCTTGTCTAGGGCCATCAGTACCTACCTCTAAATCAGCAGTCTACTCACAAAGTATGATACATACTTCGAGTGATTAATTTTGACCATATATCAACGTTAAAATTTCTTATTTGGATAAGTTTTTGCAAAAAGAAACAAGTAATTATAGTGTCTTATAAATATTTCAATGTTAACTATAAAAATATTTAATGTAATATGTAGGTTTCCATTTAAATTTAAGCATCAAAATTCCATCAAAATTTAAGCATGACCTTCAATCTATCAGTCC
>NW_017091967.1:0-495 GCF_001483705.2 Eufriesea mexicana
TGTATCGCTTTGGGTTTGGAATTGAAAGATTTTAGAAAACTTTTTCTAGAATTCCTTTTAAACCCAAATCCAGCAGACGACTCGTAGACACCAAGTATAGTAGCGGAGGTCCTTGTGACCCAAAAATTGATATTAGTTTGCAAGTCGATAGTGCAAAGTCCAGGTCCATAGTGGGAAAATTCTTGGTAATATAGGAGGCTCTTAAAAATTTGGGCTTGTTTAGGAAAAAGACCGAAAAGAGTGTGCATGATGTGGGAAAAACAGGAAAAACAGAGTCAGGGTTGTATAGGGTGTCGAGGGCGAGAGTTAGAAGAAACGATGTATGTTCAAGAATATATAGTAAATATGGTGATAAGAATATATATACAATAGATTTAGAATTATTCGATATTTCATAAACTCATATATTTTATTATTATTAACCCTTTGCACTCGAGAGGCGACCCTCAGTCATCATTTAAAGATCGGCGTTAATTAATATATCAAATTTAAAAT
>NW_017091968.1:0-495 GCF_001483705.2 Eufriesea mexicana
TATTTTTCCTTTAGCGGCAATCGCACTTCCGTCGAGCGTGGTTCGTAGAGACGAGGCTGGACGTTGGCCCGGAAATTAATTTTTGGCAGGCCGTGTCTATAGGCCGGAAACTGGGTCGTGTAACGGTGAAACCCGTGTGGATGAGGAGACGGGTTCGTGGTCCTAGCACGCCGGAACTTCCGATTATTCTGCAAGCTTTGTTTCCAGTCGTGGCGAGAAATCGTGAGAAAAGGAAGGTACTGTCCTTTTTTTGCCAATCATATCGCCTTGGAGACGGGACCTGGCACCGTTCATTCAAACAGAAGACTGTTTTGCGATATATACCTGTACAACCATCTTGAAATGATCGACGTGCCTCGTTCTCTGTTTATTCTCAAAGATTGGATCAGGAAGATCGTGTGATCATATAGTTTTAGTAGGAAGAAAAGGGTCTAGGGCTGATGGGTGTGTGATGTAGTGTAGTATAGTAGTAGTATAGTAGTATAGTAGTATAGT
>NW_017091969.1:0-495 GCF_001483705.2 Eufriesea mexicana
CAGCATCAGCATCAGCATCGACATTGACATCGACATTGACATCGACATCGACATCGATAACGACATCGATATCAACACATTAAGGTTAACATGTCGACATCATTACGTCAACGTCAACAGTCAACGTTCAACTTTCAATATTCCACGTTCCATAAACCACTTTCGACATTCCACATTCCACATTAAATATTTAATTAAAGATTTAATGTTTGGTGTTTAATGTTCGATATCCAATGTCTAATATTTATTATTTAATGTATAATACACACTGTTCATTATTGCATACCTCATATTTTAATGTTAAGTGTAATGTTAAATAATATTAATATTTGATAATATAAGTAATAAAAATTTATCTCCCTTTATAAACTGTCGACATAAACTACCTGTGTTACCTAGAAATTACATACTTCATTAAATAAATCTCACATATTTAAAACGACCAATTTTCAAATTTCTATTATAAGTAAAATTCATAGAAAACGAGCAAAATAT
>NW_017091970.1:0-496 GCF_001483705.2 Eufriesea mexicana
AAAAAAAAAAAAAAAAAAAAAAAATATCAGATGGATGATGTAATCTATTCTAGATCCGCGTTATACGTCACTCAAACCCACTGCCACCCAGACACACCCCGATTAATTTTACACAAGTCAGCACCCCGAGTTCATCGTCGAGGGCGAACGTAACCAGAATTTACGAGCGCGCGAAATTCGAAAACGACGAATTGCGGTGTACGCTGTACCGCGTGCTGGCAATAAAAGCAAGCATTTCAATAAATTTTAAATCACAGATCTCCGACGTCGGGCGTTTTCGAAAGCTCTCCGATCCTGTCCGCCGAAGATATATCGCCCCGATCGAGAGATCAAAATCCCCCCTCTCTAACGACGATCACTTCGACTACGAAACTTTTCTCTCTTAAAAGAGGAAAGCTTCTTTTTCACTCTTCGCCATGCTCGATCCCGTAAGTGCAATTTTGTTCCGCCATTCGCGAAGCACCCCCTAACCAGATGGGGGGTTCGCGAATCGACG
>NW_017091971.1:0-496 GCF_001483705.2 Eufriesea mexicana
TATAGAAGTTCCTATGCAACCTAAGTATCCTCGGTCTGAAGCAGGGCCTGCTAGAAGAAAGCCTTACCGATGAGTCCATTAGCAGGCCCAGAACGAAACGCATCCCTTCGTCCCTTCTAGCGCCGCCGCCACAACGAGGATACCTGCGACAAGCCGACATTCAACAACCGTGGGGGAGGACCCCTACAAGTCTATTGGACTATGTTCACCTGATAAGTTGCACAGACCCAAGTCCACCTGGAACTCAGTTCACTGAATACTCAACTCCGGAAGAGTGAGTGACTATGCAACTGTTGGGAGCTTCTTCCAGCTGCTTCCACTTCAACAAACTCCGGGGGGGACCCCCAAGAATACAACAATACGTAACGTTTTGTTACAGATTTTTCAAAGTGAAAATTTACCAAACCTAAATCCGTCGTCTCTAAACGAAGATCAATCTCACGAGACAACGCGATGTTACGATTTCATTCGCATACTTTGCAATTTTCTTACAGAT
>NW_017091972.1:0-496 GCF_001483705.2 Eufriesea mexicana
CCTCCGCAGATTCGAACAGAGCATAGTAGAGCAATATAGAGCGCAGAAATTCACCGAACAGAAGTGTACAGCCGAAAAGTCAAAGCTACTCTACCCTAACTTATCCATACGTGATATAATCAAACGTATCTTAACTGAACCTAACGTGCCAAGACCACTATTGCTGGATTCCCCAGAGTCAAATAGAATACACTAGCGCACAGCAGAGCGCAGAAGGCATCCAGAGATCAGCGAATAGCACGAATTCCAGAGATATCCTAACCATTCGTTACCTAACCTGACCTAACCGAAAGTAGACTAACTATACCTAACGAGACAAGACCGCCTAAGCTGGCATCCCCAGGGTCAAGCGGAAAATATCACAGGAGAATACATAGCAGAAGCCCATGGAATCGCAGCATACAGCGAAAAAGGCAAAGCTTCACAAACCAAACCGTAACTAACGTAATCCAACATAGCATAGCCTATCTCCACTAAACGCGGCGAGACCTCTATT
>NW_017091973.1:0-496 GCF_001483705.2 Eufriesea mexicana
GTACTCACAGCAAAATGTTCAGCATAGGGGGTCAGAAAATAACCTAGAAACAAACAGCCACTATGCATACAATACGAGTGACAAAAATACTAATCTTAAAGACTCACGGAATTATGCACAGGTCACTGCCAACGCAACGTTACCAATTGATCAAAAACAAACTATCAATAACTACGGAAACACAGAAATTAACGAAATTCTAAAGCAATCCATTAAGAACACAGAGTTGATAGCAAAAATATTAATCGAGCAAAATACATTACTCAGACAGCAGACACAACAATTAACAACTATGCTATAACTACTCATAAACCTAGTAGCAAAGAAATAAAAATGGCTAATCTAAAAATGGCATTCTGGAATTCCAACGGACTGCAACAAAGAGTCCTTGAAACAAAAACGTTCGTATACAAAAACAATATAGATATACTCTTCTTTCAGAAACACACTTCACTACAAAAAGCTATATCAAAATTCCATACTACACTGTATATAA
>NW_017091974.1:0-496 GCF_001483705.2 Eufriesea mexicana
TATAATAGGATCTATTGATAAGACGACGGAGGGCATTGCCCTGGGAGACGAAAATGTCTCCATATTGGCTTTTGCGGACGACCTGGTCCTGTTGGGTAAAAACGAAAAAGAGGCTGCCCAGCAAATTGCTAAGCTGAATAATTATTTGGCAGCGCTGGGTATGTCCATACAGGCCAGTAAATGCCTAACGTTCCAGGTCGTCCAAAAGAACAAAACATGGCACATCCGGGACCCAAACTTAATATTAAATAACACGGCTTTTCCTTTTGCGGGTCCCGAAGACATATTCAATTATCTTGGCATTTCCATTAGTCCCTGGCGGGGCTTACAACGCACCGACATCGATAGAATAATAAAGTCGGCAGAAAATATTTTAAAAATGAAACTTAAGCCATATCAAAAGGTGAACTTGATCAGAACCCACTTGTTACCCAAATATATACATGGGATGGTTGCCTGTCCGCCACCCCTGCATATACTAGAGTCCTTAGATCAT
>NW_017091975.1:0-496 GCF_001483705.2 Eufriesea mexicana
TTCTGTCATTTTGTGGGCAGTATTCTGCCATTTTGTGGGCTATATTCTGTCATTTTGTGGGCCATATTCTGCCATTTTGTGGGCTGTATTCTGCCATTTTGTGAACAGTATTCTGTCACTTTGTAGACAGTATTCTGTCATTCTGTGGACGGCATCTGCCATTTTGTGGACAGTATTCCATCATGCCATAAACGATATCTGTCATTTTGTGTTTTGTGGATTTTTGTGTCAGTTTGTGGGCAATATTTCGTCATTCTGTGGACGATATCTGCCATTTTATGGACAGTATTCCACCATACTGTGGACGATATCTGTCATTTTGTGGACAGTATTGTATTATTTAGTGAACAGTATTCTGTAATTTTGTGAGCAGTATTTCGTCATTCTGTGGGCGATATTTGCCATTTTATGGATAGTATTCTGTCATTTTGTAGATAGTATTCTGTCATTTTGTAGACAGTATTCTGTCATTTTGTGGATAGTATTCGCCATTTTA
>NW_017091976.1:0-497 GCF_001483705.2 Eufriesea mexicana
CTGCACCTCCAGTTCTAGAACTGCTGCGGTATATATATCACCAGTGAAAATGTCGATACAACGGCAACAGTGATCTGTTCGAAGATGTACCAAATGCCGTACTCGTAAATGTCCCTAACCGTAACCGCACAATACATAGGTTATGCCCGAATCACTTTCGAATGTACATTATCAGTATACAAAGTAGTACAATGTCTACATTACTGAGGTGGTGGGTGTACTCAGTACTATGATGTAAATTGTTCATAACTCAAGGTACTGTGGACATAAATTTTGTCATTCCAGGTTTGACATAGAATATATATTATCAATGAACAGATTAATCCAACGACTACTATGCTCTATTGATGGAAGTAGCAAGCACCATACAGTCAACTAGAAATTGCTCAAGACAACCGTAATATACGTAGATTGCTCCAGAATTGTTTTGGAATTTGCATCATCAGTGAACAGAATAATATAACGGCTACAATACTGTGATGGCGGCTGTACTCATT
>NW_017091977.1:0-496 GCF_001483705.2 Eufriesea mexicana
TCCGCTTATATCTGTGGAGGCCAACAATAGTGGTCTCGGCACGTTAGTTTGAGCTTCGTTACGCTCGGATTGGTTAGGTTCTGTCAAGCTCGGTAAGGTTATCTTTGACTTTCGCGCTGTTCACTGCTATTCGGGGGGTTCCTTCGGTCGTGGGTTCTCTACTATATTCTGCTTGGCCCTGGGGAGGCCAGAAATAGGGTTCGTGGCTCGATACATTTAGATGGGCTCCGTTTGATTAGGCTATGCTCGGTTAAATTTGGTCAGGGTAGCCTTGACTTTCGTGATATACACTGTTTTTCGTTGGGTTTCTGTGAGTTACTGCGGTCTATTACATCCTGCTTCATTCAGGGGAGGCCAGGGGCATTGGCCGCTGCGCTTTACGCTGAGCTATGTTACGTTTTGCTATGTTAGGTTTGGAGAAGTTAGGTTACGAAATCTACAGCATTTGTGCTATTCACTGCAATGCGGTAGATTTCTGCACACTATTGTGCTGTAG
>NW_017091978.1:0-497 GCF_001483705.2 Eufriesea mexicana
GGCCAGCAGCAGTGGACGCGGCACGTTTTTTTGGTTACGTTACGTTTCGTAGGGATGGTTTTGGCTTGTGTGCTGTATACGCCTATTCGGTCGATATTCAACTGCGTTGATCTACCGGCATCCGCTTGTCTCTGGAGAGGACAGCAATGGTGATCGTGGCACGTATGGTTAAGTTACGTTACGTTTGGTAAGTTAAGGTTACGCTATGTTTGTTTAGGTTGGATTTGACCTTTGCGCTGTACTCCGCATTTCGGTGGATTTCTGCGCCATACATTGCTCTTCTATACTCTGCTGGACCTTCGGGAGGCCACCAATAGTGGTCGCGACTCGTTAAGTCAAGTTAGAATACGTTTGGCTAGATTAGGTAACGTTGTGCTAGGTTACGGAGACTATGGCTTTTGTGCTACACACTGCTGTTCTATTGACGTCGGCGCTCTTCTATTCACTATCACAATCTGCTTGTCTCCGTGGACGCCAGGAATAGTGCTCTCGGCAGG
>NW_017091979.1:0-497 GCF_001483705.2 Eufriesea mexicana
CCAATTAAACTGAATTTTCGGGTCCAATTCTATTGAATTGTAATGGCTATAGTGAACCAATACCATTTTTTCTCCTTATTTATGTAAAAAAGTTAGGTCACAAACATATCAGACGAAAATGAGATTACAATTGAACTTTCTAGTCAGATTCTACTGAATTGTAACGGCTATAGCAAGCCATTTGAATTTTTACTCGTTATTTATGTAAAAAAAATACCTCACCACGATATTAGTGGAAAATGTCAATATAACTTATATTTCTATTCAAATTCTGTTGAATTGCAATGGATATAGCAATCTAATTGAATTTTTTCTGCTTATATAAGAAAAAAAGGTAGCTAGCCATGATATTATCCGAAAATGCCAATATAACTGAACTTTCCAGTCAAATTCTTTTGAATTGCATTGGCCATAGCAAACCAATAGAATTTTTCCTCCTCATTTATTTAAAAAGATAGCTCACCACGGTATCAGTCGTAAATGACAATATAATTGAC
>NW_017091980.1:0-497 GCF_001483705.2 Eufriesea mexicana
TACCACATTCTGCTTGGCTCCGGTGATGCCAGGCGCTGTGGTCGCGGCACGTTGCTTTGAGCTGTGCTACGGTTGCTTGTGTTAGGTTATGTCAGGTTAGGTTAGGATATATACAACTTTTATGCTCTTCACAGCAATGAGATGGATTTCTGCGCACTACTGCGCTTAAGTACACTCTGCTCGTCTCTGTGCAGGTCAGCAGTAGTGGTCTCGCCATGTTAGGTTGTGATATGCCTCGTTTGGTTGTGTTAAGCCTGGCTAGGTTGGAATAGGCTACTTTGACCTCCGTGCTCTTCACTGCTATTCTGGACTTTAATGTGCTGTAATGTGCTCTGCCTGGCTCTGGGGATGCGAGCAGTATTGATCTCGTCACGTTATGTATATATAAGCTACGTTTGGATAGGTAAGGTAAGGTCAGGTTGTGTCAGGATGTATTTGACTTTTGTGCTATACGCTGCAATGCTGTGGATTTCTGCGCTCTGCTGTGCATCCGTATA
>NW_017091981.1:0-497 GCF_001483705.2 Eufriesea mexicana
GCGATTCTATTACGTGTGAGTTAGAGCAACGCAGTTCCGCAGTTCCGCAGTTCCGCAGTACACTTAGAAACGCAACGAAGTGACAATCGGAAGGGAACGGGACCATGCCGGTCGAGATGCTACAGACAGAAGAACGTCCGCAGTTGCAAATTACGGAAAGAGAATTATTGCTCAAAATGACTGAAGTGGCCCAAAGAGAGGCGCGTCTTCTTAGGAAAGAACTGGAACTGGAACTGGAACTGGAACTCCTGAGGTCGAGCGACCACAGCGTGGAAGGAAGCCGTCAAGCGACGTCCTCTACCGCCGTTACCTGGAGGGACGTGAAAAATGTTATTAGGGATGACGACGGCTCCGACAATTGCGACCTTTGGATACGGCAAATCGAAAAGGTTATTCACAATTATGCTTTAGACTACTACGGGGCAAAGGCGCTCGTGCGAAACTGGAGGAGAGGGCGCTGAGGTGGTATAACACGCAGGAGGACTACATGGATTTGA
>NW_017091982.1:0-497 GCF_001483705.2 Eufriesea mexicana
GCGATCTACTCTCCACTAATATGTTCTGCTTGGCTCTGCTGATGCCAGCAATGGTGGTCGTGGATCGTTAGTGTGAGTTAGGATTCGTTTGGTTATGTTACGATCGGCTATGTTAGGAGAGTATAGCTTAGACTTTAACGATATACTCTGCTATTAGGCCGATTCCTGCACCCTACATGGCCCTAATATTTCCAGCTTGTCTCGGGGAAGGCCAGCGAATGTGGTCTCGGCACGTTATGTTGAGCTATATTGCGTTCGGTGTGGTTGAGTTAGGCTAAGTTTTGTTAGGATAGCTTTAGGTTTTGTGCTGCACACTGCTTTGCGGTGCATTTTTGCGGTCTACTGTGCTCTCGTATGTCCTGATTGGCTTTGGGAGGGTAGCAATAGCCTTCTCGGCACGTTAGGTTGAGTTATGCTACGTTTTTTTATGTCCGGTTGGTTTGCGTTAGGTTTGGGTAGCTTACACATTTCCGATATACAGTGCTATTCTATGGATT
>NW_017091983.1:0-486 GCF_001483705.2 Eufriesea mexicana
ATAACAGGTTATAGATTATGAATGGACCTATTTCCTAACAAGTAGATGTCTGCACTTGCCATTCGATTGAAGGCGTTAGGCGATTTATTCACCAAGCTATAACAGATTATTTATTTTGAACAGACCTGTTCCATGGCATGTAGAAGGCTGTACTTGCCATTGGATTGAAGGAGCTATGCGATCTATTCACCAAGCTATAACAGATTATAGATATTCAATAGACGTATTCTCGGGCGAGTAGATGGCTGTACTTGCCAGTGGATTAAAGGCGTTAGTTGATCTAATCACCAAGCTAAGACAGCTTATAGATTTTGGATAGACTTATTCTATGGCAAGTAGATGGCTGTACTTTGCATTCGATTAAATGCGTTAGGCGATATATTCGCCAATCTATAACAGGTTATAGATTTTGAATAGACCTGTTCTCTGGCTAGTGGATGGCTGTACTTGCCATTGGATTGAAGGCGTTAGGCGATCTATTCACCA
>NW_017091984.1:0-497 GCF_001483705.2 Eufriesea mexicana
GGCCAGCAATAGTGATCTCGGCACGCTAGGTTTTGTTACGTTGCGCTAGGCTTGGCTAGGCTATGATACGTTTGGTCAGGACGGCTTTGACTCTTGTGATGAACTCGGAAGCGTGGAGGATTTTTTTGCACTGCACTGCACTACTAGCATCTACTTGAATCTGGGGGGCGGGCAGCAATTGCGGACGTGGAACGTTTGAATGTGATATGTTACGCTTGAGTGGGTTAGGTTATGTTATGTCTGGTTACGATTGCTTTGACCTTTGTGTTACACGCTGCTACGGTTGATATCTGCACTCTGCTTTGCTGTACTAGCATCTGCTTGTCTCTGTGGAGGCCAGCAATTGTGGTCGTGGCACGTTTGGTTGGCTCAGGTTACGTTTGGTTATGTTAGGTTATGCTATGTTTGGTTAGTATGGCTTTAATTTCTATGCTATACACAGCAATTCTGTGGATTTCTACGCCCTAACGTGCTATAGTATGTTCTGCTTGTCTCTC
>NW_017091985.1:0-497 GCF_001483705.2 Eufriesea mexicana
GGTTAGGGTATCCTTGACTTTTGTGATATACACTGCTATTTGGTGGCTTCCTACGGTCTACCAAGATCTTGTTTATTCTGCATGGCTCTGAGTAGGTCGGCTATAGTGTTTACGGCACCTTAGTTTATTATGTTAGTATGTGTTTGGTTATACAAGGTTTGGATACCGTATGATAGGTGACCTTCGACTTTTCTGCTATACACGGCTATTCTATCGATTTCTCCGATAAACGTTGATCTACTAAACCCTGCTCGACTGCGGGGAGGACTGTAACAGTAGTCCCGGCCTGTTACAACTAGTTAGGTTACGTACGGTTACGTTGTGTTAGTTTGGCTGTGTTTGTATGGATTTGGCTTTCGTGGTATACACTGTTATTCGGTGCATTACCGCGAACTACTGCTCTCTATTATGCTCTAATCGTCTTTGGGGATGTTGGCAATGGCGGTGGTGCCTCCATAGTTTGAGTTAGGTTACGTTTGGTTATGTTAGGTTAGGCT
>NW_017091986.1:0-497 GCF_001483705.2 Eufriesea mexicana
ATGCTGGCATGGGTTAGGTCTGGATAGATGCGGCTTCTGTGCTATACACAGCAATGCGATAGATTTCTGCGCTCTACTGTGCCCTGGTACATTCTGCTTGTCCCATGAAGGCCAGCAATAGTGGTCTCGTCGAGTTATGTTGACCTAGGCTACGGTTGGGTATGTCACGTTTGTCTCCGTTAGGATATGCCACTTTGACTTTCGTGCTACGCACTGCAATTCCGTGTATTTCTGCGCTCTAATGTGCTTTAATATGCTATTGTTGGCTCTGAGGTAGCTAATAATAATGGCCTCTGCACGCTAGGTTCAGTTAGGTACGTCTCGTTGGGTTAGGTTAGTAAACTTCGGTCCGGAATTCTTTGGCTTTTGCGCTGTGAAGTGCTATCTGGGGTTGTCTGCCATCTTCATTGCACTACTCTTCTCAGCTCGAACCTGGGCAGGCGAGCAAAAGTGCTCGTGGCACGTTAGGTTCAGTTATGTTACGATTGGGTTGGTTA
>NW_017091987.1:0-497 GCF_001483705.2 Eufriesea mexicana
GGTTTTTTAACAGCAACGATGTATTTCTCGTGCCTTTCGGGGTGTAGGTAAAAAATTTTATGTTGTGTTTTTTTAGTAATTCGCATACAGCTTTATGCGAGGTTATCGAGTATAAATGCAAAAGACGTTTGCTGTTGGAAATTTTTTTTGTGTGAAAGTCGGATGTTGTTTGCGAAACGATTTCTATCGTGGTTTTACAGGCTATGTCGAGTATCGTAATAGGGGCCTCGCGTTTCTTACCTGATTGGAGATAGGTTTCTGTGGCGAATTTTGTTGTTCGATGACGGTGGTTTTCTTTGATTTCTTTGCGATGGGTGGAAGTGGTGCTTCCATCCTCTGGACCTGCTGGTAGTGGTTGGTACTGCTGTTGGCTGCGCTGGGTTGGTGCTCTGGGTCGGACGGGGTCTCTTGCTTGGTCCCACTTTTGTCCATTGTTCCCCCCTATCTTCGGGCGATGCCTCGTTTTCCGGGGCTCGTGACTTGGCTGCCTGGCTCGG
>NW_017091988.1:0-498 GCF_001483705.2 Eufriesea mexicana
GTAGAATAAACATACGTAGCACAACACAACCTAACCTGGCGCGACCAATACTGCTGGCCTCCCGCGAGCCAAGCAGGAGATACTAGTGCCCAGTTGATCGGAGATGTCCACCGAACAACAGTGCACACCACGTAAGTCGGAGCTATCCAAACTTAACCCAGACCAACCTAACCTAGCCAAACGTAACGAAAATCTTCCTAGAGTACCGAGACCTCTATTACTGGCCTCCTCATAGTCCAGCAGAAAATAGTAGAGAAAAGTAGAGCGCAGAAACCCGACGGATAGAAGTGTATAGCGACGAAGTCAATGCTAACCTATCCTATCATAACCGAACGTAACGTAACCATACGTAGTCTAACCCAACATAAGCTAACGTCACAAACCGTAAGATAACCGAGCGAAACATAACTCAACCTGCCGTACCGCGACCACTATTGCTGGCCTCCCTAGGGACAACCAGGTAACATTAGTGCACAGTAGAGCGCCGAAATCAATCGA
>NW_017091989.1:0-498 GCF_001483705.2 Eufriesea mexicana
ATACCGCTGGCCTCCCCATCGGCCAGCAGAACATGTTGGAGGAGCGTAGAGCGTTGAAATCGACTGAATGACAGTGTATAGCACAATGGTCTTAGCTATCCCAACTAAACCTAGCCATGCCTAGCACGAACAGGCTGAAAATTGCTCCACATAACATGCCGCGGCCACTCCTCCTGGCGTACCCAGACACAAGCAGAGTGTGACAGCGCTCTGTTGAGCACAGAGCTCCATGGGAAATCAGTGTGTGGCACAAGAGTGAAAGATATCCTCTGCTAACCAGACCAATCGTAGCATAACCGAACGTAACGTAACACAACATGGTATGGCACGAGCACTAATTCTGACTCGACATGAGCCATGTAGAGTACAGCAGAGCAACTTGGGACGCCGAAATCGACAGAGTAGCAGAGTGAAGCACAATAGATGAAGCTATCCCAACCAATCATAACCAAGCATAACCTAACCGAACGTAACATACCACATCCTAACATGCCGCGA
>NW_017091990.1:0-497 GCF_001483705.2 Eufriesea mexicana
GTGTAGCTTTGACTTTTGCGTTATACACTGCTTTTCGGTCTATATCTGCGCACTGCATTGCTCTACTATCATCTGCTTGTCTCTGTAGTGGACAGAAATGGTGGTAGTGGCACGCTTGGCTTAGATAAGTTACGCATGGTTAGGTTAGGTTAGGTTACGTTTGGTTAGGACGGCATTGACCATTGTGCTATACGCTGCTATTCGGTCGATGTCTGCGCCCTGCATTGCTCCACTAGCATCTGCTTGTTCGTGGAGGGGCCAGCAATAGTGGTCGAGGCATGTTTGGTTCAGGTAGGTTACGTTTTGCTATGTTAGGTTTGGTTAAGCTTGGTAAGGATGGCTCTGACTTTTGTGCTATACGCTGCTATTCGGTGGATTTCTGCGCTCTACTGAGCTCTAGTGTATTCTGCATGGTTCTGTGGAGAAAGCGGTAGAGGCCTCCACATGTTAGTTTGTGTTAGGTATGGATATGATATGTTTGGCTTGTTTAGGATAGG
>NW_017091991.1:0-497 GCF_001483705.2 Eufriesea mexicana
GCGCTATAGCCATTTCAACACTATAGAATCTGGATGGAAAATTTCATTTTATTGAAATTTTCGTCTAATATCGTGGTGAGATGACATTCTCGCATGAAAAAGGATGAATGATTCTATTGACTTGCTATAGCCTTCGCAATGCTATAGAATCTGGATGGTAAATTCAATTTTATTAACATTTTCGGCTAATATCGTGGTGAGATAACTTTCTCGCATAATAAGGAGGAAAGATTCTACTGGCCTGCTATAGCCACTGCAATGATATAGAATGTGCTTGGCAGATTCAATTTTATTGACATTTTCGTGTAATATCGAGGTGAGCTAACTTTCTTACATAAATATGGAGGAAAGATTCTATTGGCGTGCCATAGCCATTTCAATACTATAGAATCTGGCTGAAAAGTTCAATAATATTGACAGTTTCGACTGCTATCGTGGTGAGGTATCTTTCTTGCCTAAATAAGCAGGGTAGATTCTATTGGCGTGCTATAGACATT
>NW_017091992.1:0-492 GCF_001483705.2 Eufriesea mexicana
ATAGCACGCCAATAGAATAGTTCGTTCATATTTATACAAGAAGGTTAGCTGATTACGATGTTAGTAGAAAATGTCAATAAAATTGAATTATACGGCCAGATTCTATAGCATTGCCATAGCTACAGCACGCCTGTAGAATCTTTCCTGCTTATATATGAGGAAAGCAAGGTCACCACGATATTAGACGAAAATGTCAAAAAAATTGAATTTTCACCAAGATTCTATAGCATTGCAATGGCTATGGCACGCCAATAGAATATTTCAGATATATTTATGCAAGTGGGTTTGCTCACTACGACATTAGTCGATAATGTCAATAAAATTGAACTTTGCAGCGAGATTCTATAGCATTGTATTGGCTATAGCACTCCAACAGGATCTATCCTTCATATTTATGTAAGAGAGTTATCTCTCCACGATATTAGACGGAAATGTAAATAAAATTGAATTTTCCAGCCAGATTCTGTAGCATTGCAATGGCTATATCACGCC
>NW_017091993.1:0-498 GCF_001483705.2 Eufriesea mexicana
TCCTTTAGAATCGCAGTATATAGCAAAAAAATCAAAGCTATCCAAATCTTACCAGTTCTAACATAAACTAGCCAAACGTAACCTAACTGAGCATAACGTGCCCCGGCATCTATTTCTGTCCTCCCCAGAGCAAGGCAGGCCATATTAGAGCACAGTAGAGTAGAGAAATCCACCGAATAGCAGTATGCAGCACAATAGTCAAAGGCACGCTATCCGAACCTAACCATCCGTAACACGAACAAACGTTACCGAACTCAACCTTACGTGCCGCCACAACTGTTGCTGGCATCCCCAGAGCCAAGCAGAACATATAGAGGGGGGTAGGGCGCAGAAATCCATAGAATCGCAGTGTACAGCGGAAAAGTCATAGATATCCATGCGTAAGGCAAATAAGCGTACACTAACCTAACATAGGAAAACGCAACGTAACGTACCGCGACCAGTACGGCCGGTCTCCACAGGGTCAAGCAGATTAGAGTGGAGCACAGTGGAGCGCAG
>NW_017091994.1:0-498 GCF_001483705.2 Eufriesea mexicana
TTCCTGACCACAGACTTCCTGCCTGACCTCCGACAAACATTAATCGAATTAAGTCCGTCGATAATTTTCTTTTTCTATACAGTTATTTGCAAAAATATTCGAACTTAACTTAAATTTTTGACAAATCAAATACGAACATTGTAGTTGAACTTTGAAAATAATACTGTACAAGATAATAATACTAAAATAATACTATTAAAGCAATATATAAGCTTTGAGAATGTCTGAATAAAATTGTAACATTGTGTAACAAAAATTTGTTATACGTTGTGGAACAAAATTTTTGTTAACCATCTAGAATGAGAACAGAGATACTATAAACAATATTCAATTTTAATCTATCATAATTTAATATATGATAAATTACACACAAATTGATATAATTGAATTTTTCACATTACTGTATCATTTTGTAGCAAAAATTTATTTATTCAGCTTTAATTCTTGTTCATTTTCACGAAATATGTGGAACAAGCTGACACCTATTTAAAGCAATAT